>NW_028244409.1:0-52643 GCF_964263255.1 Lissotriton vulgaris | reverse complement strand
CAATCTTGGTCCAAAGTGGGGATAGGGCATGGGTCCGCTTTTTGTTGCCAGGTAGGACGGAATAGGGTTAGCTATGTGGGAGGAGGGCTTGGACATATTAATCATTTCAGGTATGTCTGCTTCAGAGAGAGGGGACGTCTTCTAGCTCCTGGGCAACATGGGGGGCTCTTGGAGTTGGTTGCCTTTGGTTATGTCCGGTAGGGAGCCTAATGTTTGCGAGTTCAGGCGGGAGATCATGTTTGTAAGTGCAGGTAGTGTGTAGGGAAGTGTTTGCTTCATTATTGGAGCGCAGGCTTTTGTTGGAAGACAAGGTTGGTTGTCAAGGGAGAACTCAATCTTGGTAATTTTACCATTAAAGAAATTGGCTAAATTGTTATAGAGTTCTTTGCACGATTTTTATGGGTGGCTTGGAGGTTTGTTGTTTAATGACATTGAAATCAAGATAATCAATATAGTATCCTCTGAAATATACTTCCATGTAAAAAAACAATTGTGTATCATTTTGGACAGAAGAAATTGCTATTCGGAATGCATTATTGTTCTCCCCCTTTCCCTTTTTAAGTATTCTTATCATGACTAGTATTTAAAACAAGAATAAATAAATAATCTTATATTTTTGCAACAACTGGTACATGTATGTTATTCTTGTGTATGCATATTAGGTCCGTTAAGAAAATTCTTTTGTTCCTAAATTGTTTATTTTCAAGCGTTTGACTTGCCCTGATTTAGGAACTACTGTCAGGGGCACCCCCCTTTTTCTTACAAATTCTACCTAGCTGCAGTACCGAAAATAAACAGGATGAGAAGTGGTGGTCGTTCCTTCCGCTTTACCCCCGCCAAGCTCTGGAACACGCTCCCCCCCCACCTCCGATCAGAACCAAATCTCCTTCCTTTCCGTAAACTTCAGAAACCTTGTTTTTTCCAAAACCCCTCCTGTTAAGCTGTTGTAACCTGCCTCTCTCTCGGCTAGCGCTAGTTCGCTTTCAGGTAGCCATGCGCTCTATAAATATTCATAACATAACAGTGAATCAAGAAGACAAAAGAATGCCTATTATATGTTCCATTTCCTTTAAAATTTGGTATATGTTGTAAACTGCACTGTGTAACTCAATGTGAACTTTTTACATTGTAATCAGCAGTGACAAAGACTGTGGATTTGTAAATTGTAGGCCTTGCAACTGCAAAAACACTTTCTACATCAGGCCCTACGATTGGGTTGGAAAGGAATTAGTGATTTGTCTAAGGAAGGTACAGGAATATTGAAGCCCACTCAATTGCACAGGAATAACAGAAAGAGTAGCCTTATCAATAAGTTGGTTAATATGGAACCTGTCAGCTTTACCATATTGATCAATAGTCAATACAGTTTATACAAAGTGAGTGCAACTTCAACACCTTAATAAGTGCTAGGTGCTCTAGAATACTACTGTGAAAAAAAGAACAGCTATTGCCTGGACATAAGTAGAGACTTCAGTTATCTTGTATCCTGATATCTTGCTAAATGCTTTAAGGATATCTAGAATCAGGTGAACGGATTCTTAAGGATCGTCTATCGGCAACAAATAGCGATACCCAATATTAGATATTTTTAGGTCTCCCCCTGCTTATCTTAGTTGCTTGATGACTAAAGCAAACAACAGTCAAAGGTGAAGAAGTATCTGGCTCTTTGGTATAACTTGAACTAAAGTAAATACTTCTCACACCTTGGATGAGAACTATAAGATAGAAGTCTGATATTATTGATGAGAAGTACACAGATGTCAAATCTGTCAAGTGCCACTCTCAGGAACTGCTATAGTGGGTCCAAGGCTTGCACGGCATCAAAGTAGGACATTCAGGTAGAATATTTTCTTACCTAATGGCCTGAATGTTGGCTATACATTTTGCCTCCACAGTAAGGTTTATTCTCTTTTGAAAATAATTTATAATGAACAGTAGATATGTTTTCCAGTAGCATGAACGTTTCGAACACCTTGTGCATTACAAGAAAGAAGATTTATGCTTATTACTCACAGGCCTGAGAATTTAGGCCTTATAGATCAAAGGGCGTACAGGCCTGGTGCTTTGTATTTTAGGTTTAACAGTATCTTTTATTTTGTAGCAAACATTTGTAAATCAAAATCCCAACATGCCTCATCCCACCCCTTCCAGGTTATTCTCTGTGATTATTCAGTCAGTCAGTCAGTCAAAGAAACTTTATTCGGTTATTTAAAACCATAAAAGCAAGACATGGTATACAAAACAAATTTAAAATTCAATTAAACATATATGAAAATACATTACTACACCTTCATAGAAAGCACAAAGAACCGAATTTTGTTAAAAATAAGTGACTGTAAGAGCAAGTTTACATGGTGTCCAACAAAAGTTATACAAGTGTCAAATTTTGGTTGTTAGAAATAGCAGCCATTCTTAGTTTATTTTGTCTGGCAGCTGCTGCCAGAAAACAGGCTACCCCATATGTTGTCTGTACCGAGTTCAGCATCTGTAGATGTAATAATGCTGGCCGTACCTGGACAAAATTCAATTTTTTCAGAATAGGTACCAGAAATTTTTTGCGAGCCACCAAATAATGTTCACAAAGCATAACTAAGTGGAGGGTGTCCTGTATGGAAAAACAGTCGCAGGTACAGGGGGGTAAGTTCTCTGGTAAGCCCCACTTTGATTGTGAGCCAAGCACAAGGTGTATTAAATTAAACCTGAACCTTGTGAGTAGAAAGCGATGGTAAGGCTTGGTAACATATTTCAAATAAGGTTCCATGGCTAAAGTTGAGGAGAGTTGAAAAAGTGATCGTACCATTGGTTTACCTAATTCAACCGTTTCCCTTTCAGACTCCAACAAGTTTTGGAAATGCAGCTTGACCCACTTTACATCCTCTTTTTTTAAATTGTGTGGTAAAGAGTACATTTCTGGACGCCCTAGTCTCGCGCATGCCGCTCTAACATACGCCAGCCACGGGATGTTATTGGCTTTATCCAGAGACAAACAATCTTTGAGGATACAATGATTTAAACTGATTTCCTCGTTTGTCCACGTTTTAACCCAATATATCACTGGGGCCATTTTTAAAAGGTCAGTAACGTGACCCAAGCCTAATTCATTATGAATTGTGTGTATTGAGGAGGATTTAGGTAGTGATAGTAAGGCTCGTAAAAAATTATTTTCTGCAATCTGAATGCCTGGGCATGAGACATAGCCCCATATGGCAGCCCCATAAGAGGCAATTGCCAACCATTTAGCTTTATAGATACGGGTCATGGCTTCCATAGGTTTTGAACCCAGTTTTTTAGAGAAGTGCAGAAGGGCTGTAGAGGATCTAGTAACTCCATTCTGTTTTAATCTCATTTGTGCACCCCATGTTCCTTTCTCGTCGAAGGTGACGCCCAGATAGCAAAAGAAAGGGACCCTGGAAATTGGTGAACTATTACAGCTAAAAGATCTGATCTTCGTGTGTTTTTTCCGTGAACCTGTAACCATAACATGGGATTTGGTCGAGTTAATTTTAAGATCGAGAGCTTCCATAAAGAGGCCAAAGTGATCTAAAAGTTTTTGAAGGCCTGTGCCAGTCCGAGCTAAGAGGACGGCGTCGTCCGCGTATAGGAGGACCGGAATAGGTACCCCCCCATACGCGGAATGTCTGGGGTGACTGAGTTCAATGAATTACCCAGGGAGTTGATGTACAGTGTGAAGAGGAGAGGTGCCAGAATGCAGCCTTGTCTGACACCTCTTCCAGACTTAAACTTTGCTGTGCACCTTCCATCCCTGTTCACCCTAACAGATGCAAATAAATTTAAATGAAGATCATGCAGAAAATTAACCAAAGTTGTGTCCAAACCCATATTGCCCAAAATAGTCCACAGTTTTGAACGATTGACCAAATCAAAAGCGGATGATAAGTCCATAAAACCTAAATAAAGGAGTCCCCCCTTCACCACTGTGTACTTGCTGATAATTAGGTGGAGGTTGAGACATTGGTCCATGGTCCCTCTGTGTGCTCTGAAACCATACTGTAACTCCGAGAGGATCCTGCCCTCTCCAAGCCAGTCCTCAAGCCTCTGCAAAATGACCCTGCCCAAGATCTTAACGGCAGAGTCCAGCAGGGAGATTGGCCTGTAGCAAGCCGGGTCCCCCCTGTTCCCTTTCTTGAATATGGGCACAATGATAGAGGTGGACCAAGAGGAAGGGAAACCAGCTGAGGGTATTGCGTTAAAAACGTTCATTAATATCTTCGACCAAAATTGGGGGTATTGGATGTAGAGGTCTGCAGGAACCCCGTCAGGGCCCGGGGCTTTGTGTTTACTTGTGTCTCTAATCGCCCTTTCAACCTCCAAACTACTAAATTCCATAACCAGGTTAGGGGATTTATGGACATTATCGGATAGACCAGGTGCTGTGGATTCGTAGATCTTTTCGAAGTGGGCTACCCATCTATCATCTTCTATCACACAGTCCATGTCGGTCTTCCCTTCATTGGAGAAGAAGGGCTGGTTCACAATGGCCCAAAACTTTTTGCTGTCTCTCAATACATCCGTGGATAAAAGGCTCTCCCAAGCTTCTTCCTTGATTCCAGATTTGCGTTTAAGGACTGCAGTTTTGTAATCCTTCCTTAAATTGGCCACCAACGTCCTGTCCCTAGGTTTTTGTTTTAGAGCTTTCATCAGAGCACTATGTTTCTGGGAACATTCTTTATTGAACCATTTCTGGGGTTTCTTAATCCTTTGCCCGGTAGACCTTAGCTCCAAATTCTTAGCAATCCTTCCGCATATCTCCCCGTATGCGATTACTACATCCGGGCCTCGAGCAGTTGGGTCCAGACATACTGCCATATCTGCCTCTGACTCTTGGGCAAGTGAATGGAAGAAGTGTTCCGGGACTATTTGTTCCCATTTTAGGCGCCTTCCCTGGTCTTTAGTTATCAAGTCCCTTGGGGCTGCCACATCTGTTGGATTATGGGTCCGGAAACAGTCTAGGTCCAGCATCAGGAGGACAGGATTGTGATCACTGAAACTAGCAGTGACCACCATGTACTCGCGTGCCTTAGCTAGTACCCCAGATGAAACAAAAATGAAGTCTATAATAGTATTAGCGTCTTTCCCCACGAAGGTTGGGGCTCTGGGATCGTTCCTACTTTGGGCAAATTCAAATAGATTTAAAGTCGCCAGGAAAGACTCAAGACACTCACCCTCAATTGTATGCACAAAATGGGGGATGGCCTCCGTCGGTGAACCCCCATAGCTATCATTAGGGCAATCACCCTCACAGGGATGAATATTAAAATCACCCAAGATAATCATCTCTAGGGAAGAGGTGCAGTCGCTTCTATAGGCTGACAAAAATTGTAGTAAGGAAGTCAAATGTTCATTCACAAATAAAGACTCCCTGGAGTTATAAAAATTAACCACTAAGAAAGGTTGGAGGCCAGGTAAGGTCCACTCCACGACTAGCGTGTTTGCAGGTGCAGATTCCAATTGTTTGAATGCCCCTACCAGCTCCAAGGAACACAGTGTAAGTAGGCCACCTTTTGCCCTACCTCTTGCACTAGAGGCTGCAGGGGTAAAAAAACTACGAAAGCCATCTAGTGCAAAATTAGTTGTGGTGTCCCAGGTTTCTTGCAAACCCACTATGTCGTATTGTTTTACAAACTCTTGCCATATGGGGTCCAACGCCTTTGCATTTAGACCTGCCACATTCCAAGTAAGGAATTTACAAAGTGGGGGAGGTGTGGCTGGGAGAAAAGATGGTGTGCCCCGGTTCTGCGCCTCCAACGAACTATCAGAGGGAGTAAAAGAGGGTTTGTCCGTAATCAAGACCGATGTTGCCACTTCCTTATGAGGAGGAATTAAACTGGTCTGAGGTCCCCTTCCCTTTGGAGAGCCCCGCATATGTCAGTCCACCCAGTCTGTATTTGAGAGGCATTCAAAACGATTCGCCATTGGGAAGTACAGAGCATTGGGAGGTCCATTTCGCTGTTGGGGGAAATGATGTAGTTGAGAAGAATGCGGACCAAAGAAAGGGCCGCCTTGAGGTGGTCTGCCTCCTCTGTTCCCAACCAGGTTCCAACCCCCACCCCATTCCTCCTCCCATCCAGTGGTTTGTGGCATCCAGCGAAGATTGGATCTCTGTCTGGGTTTACGATCGTGAGGACCCTTAAGCCAACTCCATCGATTGTCGGCTTGATTGTGTGGGAGATAAAAATAGGAGAGAGGTCTAGCAGTTACTGTGCTCGCCTGGTATCTCGGGGCCCTTCTGCTACAAATAAATTCTACGACCTCAGTATTCTCGAAGGTAATCACTACACAGTCCCCTGGAAGATTTTTCCTATTATGTCCTACCCATGGAGCTCTCTCTATCATCAAGATATTACAGGGAATATTTGGAGGGAGAGGATAATTATTGGCTAACCAGTGGCATACTTTATTTTTTAGGGTCTGATATGACTCTTGTTCAGTTGCGGGTATTTCAGTGACCCCAGTAAGTATAACAACATAGGGACAGGCATCTGGAGGCAGATGGATATTTTTCCGAACCTTACATTTAACATTATCAAGTGCTTCAGGGATTGTCGGTTGGGATAGACCATCCCTAGAAGTAGCCTGAGGAGTTAAATTTGAGTTGTTTTTGGAGGGTGTATGGCCGGAATCAGTTTTCTTAGTTCCCTGTGCTGCAGGGGGCTTATTGTTAGAAGTAGTCTGAATTGGAGTATTACTATGGTTCTTAGGCACCCCTTTGACGGACTCCAATGTTTTTTTAGAAATCACCTGGGGTTTTGGTGGTTTAGGCTGATTAGAGATCTGGACAGTTTTATTATTTAAGGAGAAACTAGGAGCACTTATGTCCTTGTGTATGTTTTTAAGGACAGTTTCGAGACAACGTAGTCTTACCTCTATGGGTTCTAGCAGTGATTTCAACATATTGAAAATCACAGAGTTGTTGATAGTTAAACCATCCTCCTCCTGTGATGGCGCTATAGGAGGAGGATTACCAGCGTCTACACTAGACTGTAAAATTTCCTCCAGACTTTGATCAATTAAGGTGTCGTCTGGTAGATTTAGGGGTAAACCGACCTTGTTTGGGAGTGTCCCCCCTGTTGAGCTAGTTTGAACCTCAGACAGCTTCTCGCAGTTAGGGGGATTGGGGTTGGGGTGTGTCTGGCCCTTCTTTCGTTTAAAAGTAGTTTGTTTATTACCCTTCTGTTTCTGTTTAGGAATAGCCCCTTCAATCCTACCCCTCTCACTTCTAGTGTTAACATCGGTGGTATCACAGGTGTGTGACTCTTGCGGTTGTGTTCCGCTCAGAGTTAGAATATTAAGGTTAGGTGAAGCCTCCAAGTCCTGAACGGTATCAGTGTTACTATTAGAGCCATCCATAGCCCCAATATCTCCGTGGCTATGTATTAGAGCCTGGGTTTCTGGACGGCAAACAGTGATAGGGGTTTGGGCCAACGCAATCAGACCCAATGATGAACGTTTGGCCATGGCCAGGTCTTGTGATACTCTCCTGTCCATTAATACGATTCCCTCGTCAATTAATGCGTGTGTGCGGGTAATAAAGTCATCCAGTGTCCCAGTAAGTTTTTTAGCACTAGCAACAGCCATACTTCTAGTTTTTCGTGTGGACATAACCCGTATGCCCTAGGGGTACAAAGTGCGAGCAAGATAGTTACAGGCGACCAGGGTCAGTGGCCCAGCCCGGCCTCCTCTGGCCTCTGAGGGCCACAGAGGGCCCGCCCTTTGCCCGGGCTTAGCCCCGGGCACTCCCGCGCAGCGGGTTGGGCCGGTTCTTATAGGCGTCAGTAATTAGGGCGGGGCGGTCAGGGAGAGCGGGCCAGGTGACTTGGCCTCTGGAAAGCCGGGACTCCTGGGAAAGCGAGTCCCGGACCCAGCGCTCGCAGCCCTGTCTCTCACTCTCTCACCCAGCAGGGGCCAACAAACGGATGTGCAGCCTCGACGCAGCGGGACCCGCGCAGCGGGTTCCGCAAGCTGCTGGTCAGTCCTTCCCTCGACGATGTCAACTCCTTCCTTCCTCCACAGGGCAAAAGTCAGTGTGGCGTTCCCGGGATCCTAAACGGGCAGAATCCTTTTCAGCTGTTCTGCTGGGCGGGGCGGTCAGGGAGAGCGGGCCAGGTGACTTGGCCTCTGGGAAGCCGGGACTCCTGGGAAAGCGAGTCCCGGACCCAGCGCTCGCAGCCCTGTCTCTCACTCTCTCACCCAGCAGGGGCCAACAAACGGATGTGCAGCCTCGACGCAGCGGGACCCGCGCAGCGGGTTCTGCAAGCTGCTGGTCAGTCCTTCCCTCGACGATGTCAACTCCTTCCTTCCTCCACAGGGCAAAAGTCAGTGTGGCGTTCCCGGGATCCTAAACGGGCAGAATCCTTTTCAGCTGTTCTGCTGGGCGGGGCGGTCAGGGAGAGCGGGCCAGGTGACTTGGCCTCTGGGAAGCCGGGACTCCTGGGAAAGCGAGTCCCGGACCCAGCGCTCGCAGCCCTGTCTCTCACTCTCTCACCCAGCAGGGGCCAACAAACGGATGTGCAGCCTCGACGCAGCGGGACCCGCGCAGCGGGTTCTGCAAGCTGCTGGTCAGTCCTTCCCTCGACGATGTCAACTCCTTCCTTCCTCCACAGGGCAAAAGTCAGTGTGGCGTTCCCGGGATCCTAAACGGGCAGAATCCTTTTCAGCTGTTCTGCTGGGCGGGGCGGTCAGGGAGAGCGGGCCAGGTGACTTGGCCTCTGGGAAGCCGGGACTCCTGGGAAAGGGAGTCCCGGACCCAGCGCTCGCAGCCCTGTCTCTCACTCTCTCACCCAGCAGGGGCCAACAAACGGATGTGCAGCCTCGACGCAGCGGGACCCGCGCAGCGGGTTCCGCAAGCTGCTGGTCAGTCCTTCCCTCGACGATGTCAACTCCTTCCTTCCTCCACAGGGCAAAAGTCAGTGTGGCGTTCCCGGGATCCTAAACGGGCAGAATCCTTTTCAGCTGTTCTGCTGGGCGGGCGGTCAGGGAGAGCGGGCCAGGTGACTTGGCCTCTGGGAAGCCGGGACTCCTGGGAAAGCGAGTCCCGGACCCAGCGCTCGCAGCCCTGTCTCTCACTCTCTCACCCAGCAGGGGCCAACAAACGGATGTGCAGCCTCGACGCAGCGGGACCCGCGCAGCGGGTTCCGCAAGCTGCTGGTCAGTCCTTCCCTCGACGATGTCAACTCCTTCCTTCCTCCACAGGGCAAAAGTCAGTGTGGCGTTCCCGGGATCCTAAACGGGCAGAATCCTTTTCAGCTGTTCTGCTGGGCGGGGCGGTCAGGGAGAGCGGCCCAGGTGACTTGGCCTCTGGGAAGCCGGGACTCCTGGGAAAGCGAGTCCCGGACCCAGCGCTCGCAGCCCTGTCTCTCACTCTCTCACCCAGCAGGGGCCAACAAACGGATGTGCAGCCTCGACGCAGCGGGACCCGCGCAGCGGGTTCCGCAAGCTGCTGGTCAGTCCTTCCCTCGACGATGTCAACTCCTTCCTTCCTCCACAGGGCAAAAGTCAGTGTGGCGTTCCCCCACTGTGAAAAATCTCAAAGAAAAAAGAAGAAACGAGTACTTAGTCAGAGATTTCTTGAATTAGTAACAGTCACAGTAATCGTCACTCCAGAAGTAAAAGTACGTAGAAAAGTGAACTGAGTAAGGCTTTAGTTTTCTGCCAAACGTAGTTAAGATTGCGTAATTGAGTCATACGTTACAATATGTAACACGTCCAAAAGGTCTTTAGTTGTGAAACGTCCCCATTCCATCCGACTGGTGTTCACCCTCGCTTCTTGGCAACCGGGTTTCGCGCCAAAAACTTGTGATTATTCAAAAATTATGACGTTTGGTTCAGCCCTATAACGATGTGGCACCCCCTGACTTATCAACCCTGAATGCAGGAGGACTATTAAGACGTCCAGGATTTATGATTCAGGAGTATTTAAGAGTTTCCTATATTCATGAGTTAACAACAATATAATAACTAACTTTCTAGTTACTTTATTACTGGCACAATTAGTGCTGCTGTCTACTAGTGACATTTAACTTACATACACTGGGTGCCATGTAAATTAAATTTGTCAGTTAGGATTTTCAAGCCAGTTCAACAAGTTTTGAGGAGCCAGAACTCATGCCCTGGGGCCTGGTAAGCCAAGTCCCATTGCACAGCATTCAAATACCTGCAGCATCAGTCCAGAAACAATTGGGGTAATCATGCAAAAATAGGTCTTTTCTTACAGAAACAATGAGAAGCCCTGGTTTGAAAGAATGTTATCTCACATTGCTAATGTGAAACTAGTGACTGTGATTTTTGCATCCAGGTTTCCTGCCATATGAAGGTTCCAGCTATAAGATGGTTCACAAAGTACCACTGCTTGGTCGTTTCTTTCTTTCCCCACTATACTAAAAATCTTAGTTGGGCCGCCTGAAAGCACGTTGTAATGCCAATTGCCAATCCTCCTTGTGCTGCTGCCTGATATAGAATCTTAACAGTGATGCAGAGAGCTTTACCTTGCCACATGTAGAAGCGTATTAACCCCTGGAGTTGCTTAAGGATTGTGGGGGGAAACAGAAGAAATAAAGCATCTGTGTGAGGATTCAGATTTTGACCACTGTGATCCTTCCTAGCCATGAAATTTGCTTTGTGTACCATCGCTGAAAGCCCTGTCTCCTCTCTTTAATGCCCTTGAAGTTATTTAGTGGCAATACCTGGGTGGTGATGCGGAATATATAGGACCCCTAAATATTTAATTCCTTTCGAGGACCAGGAGACATGGCAGAGCGCATCACGTGATTAGGCTTGTGCCAAGAGGATCCTAACTGGAGAACATGAGGGACCCCCTGATGTATGGCTTTATGGACCATGCACAGGGATTTTAATTTGAACCTTTTGGCACCGGAATCAAGTGCAGGACATGAGGGTGTCAGAAGAAGAGTACCAACAACAAGAAAGCGCTGAATGTGATAAAGCGGTTTCATCAAGTCGTCAGATGTAGCAAACAGTTACATTAGTTCAAATGGCTCAGTATAACAGACATGACTATCATTGGGTTGAAATGAGGTGGAAGACGTGACACACTTTTGCAAAGAAGTTGTATCAAGTGGAAGGCAATCGGGACGTCTGCCAGACTCCCGCTGCCAGAAACCACCCTGCTGCGACGTTCTGGGTCCCAGAAGCGGAGGGCCTATTCCGGACCTGTGAGCCGGGGACTTGAGCTCCCTGACACACCGCACCAGAGACCGGCAGACACGGCCCCTGCCCACACGCTCTAATTGGCTGTCGAGTGTGAGGCGGAGGCCGGTTGGAGATCGCAGTGAAGCTGCTGACCAGGGAGCGGTGTCATAGAGGGCACCTTGAGCGTGCAATAAGCCGCGGACAGAGGCGGCACAGAGGGCTGCTGGCGCTGCAGCAGGGAAAACAGTGTATGCTACGCGGGGCCGGAGGCGGTCTAATTCGATCGCAAAATACAGAGAGAGTGGTAAGGTGGCAGGGGGTCCCAAAAAGTGGCTGTGGATGTGACTGTGCTCTTTTTCCCCCCACCGCCCCAATCCTGGTGAACTGCCTGACTGATCTGGGGAGCGCTAGATCACTGGTAAGGAACCTGCCCTTCCTCCATTTCCTTGGGGCGTGGTGAGCAAGCAGGGAGTGGCAGGGGTCGCAACCCAGGAGCCACCCGAACAGCTGAGCCCTTCCTCCAACCTGCTTATGAGTAGTGGTGAAGGCCGCGAACGGCGTTGAGATCCCCTCTCCTGCCTGTGGGACTGCGAGACATCCAGGCAACGGAGATTGCTGGCCATCCTACTGAGAAAATTGCTGGCATCGCTGGTGGCTACAGGTGTACTGCAGCAGTGCCTTGGGACAATTGCTTTCACCTCTTGGCCATCAATGATGCTGCTGATTGAGCACTTGAGATACGTGTGACACCTGGCGACAAACAGAGGAGGCCTGGATCTTGCCCTCGCAACGCATCGAAACACAGCTGGCACTGGGAGCAGAAGCCCGCAATTGCAAGACGAAAATGGAGAGGAAAACAGCAGGTGCAAAGGGGGTCAAAGTCGTTGCAAGCAAACAGACTTGATAGTTACACCATCCCAAGGACTTGCTCCAGGGCCGCCAATTTGGTAGCGACACCCCCAGTGAGCAGGGAAGAGGAGACCAAGAGTTGTCACTGAAAGATGTCATGAAGGCGATTACCAGTGGCCAGACTTCCCTGGAACATAAAATGGACACCATTGCCATAGAGGTTAACTTTATCCAGGCCGACAAAGTTTAACGAGAAAGTCAAGCAGGTGGAGCTCACTACTTCTAGCCTCGTGGGTGACGTCACCCAGCTTCAGGGTGAGATCCAAGAAATGCAATTATTTTGTAAGGCCACAGAACTCAAGCTAGATGATTATGAGAGGCGACTTCGCCACAACAACCTGCACATTTTGGGCGTGCCGGAAAAGGCTGAGATCAGGCCCCAGATCTTTTTGTGGAAAACCTCATTTTAAAACATCTTCAGCCGAAAAGCCTCAGCAAGTTCTATGCCATCGAGAGGGCACATAGGGTCCCCGGAGGTTACCCCAAACCAGAGGCCCTCCATGCCCTATTCTAGCCAGAGTGCTGAATTTCCGGGACAGGGATGTAATCTTTCAAAACGCCAGAATGGGGGCTAACATCTCCTTTTTACCAGACTTCACACAACAAATGCAGAAGCAGAGGCGGTCGTTCATCAAAGTGAAGCAGAGGCTCAGAGAAAAGGGACTGGCTTGAATACCAGACGAAACAGGTGACACGTGAGCATAATGCTGGAGATGCTGCTGCTTCCCCGGCCCATGACTGACGAAACCGAAGTGGATATGATGACTTCTCAACTGGGACCGCTTCCATCTGCAGACTGGGACAGGTATCGGGCTGCATGGCGGCTGAACCTCAGGGGGGCTTTTCCATCACGAAGGCGGACAATTAGAACGATAATATGTGCCTCACCTTGAAGATTCTATCATTTCTATCCTTTTTCGGGGGGCTGGGGGGGAGACAGGGACACGGATTGCCACATCCTTATTTTATCTGCATTTAGTTCTCCTATTGGGCGACAGGCAGTCTGCAGTTTTCTATAGGTACTTTCACGGCCAGAGTGCAGGGTAGCACGGAGAGGGGGGTTGTTGGGTGGGGGACTTGTATTGTTTTATTGCTATGTTCTTGGCATCGGTACTCGATTTTGATTTCGCCACAGAGGATTTTGATACTCACAAAGTGTATATTGGGTATACTGGAGACATGGATGTTAAATTATTGAGTTGTAATGTTAACGGGATTGGGGACAAAATCAAACGCAGTGTAGTTATCCAAAATATCAAGCGGCATGCCCTGGATATGTCATGCGCCAGGAGACACACTTGATCGGAAACTTATGTGAGGAACTGAACAGCGGGGGGGGTACAAGATGGTCGCACATGCAGGATTTACCTCCGGTTCCCGAGGTGTAGGCATCATGGTCAAAAACTTGTTCCCCTCCTTGCCATAAATTCCACATGGACAGACACGTGGTAGGTACGTGGGGGTTTCGCCCACATGAGAGGGCCGCCCCACTACCTTCATGTCTATATATGTCCCTCCAAGCTTGCAGAGTACCACCTTTGTGGACCTGGGCTCGGTCCTACTCACTTTTCCAGAGAGCCTATTGGTCCTTGAGGGCGACTTCAATGCAGTAGTTTCGGGCACCCTGGACCGATACCACTCAAGGGAGGTGGGACCCTCTTCTCGATGGCTGCCGGACTTCCTTGAAACCATGGGACTGGTGGATGGGTGGAGAACATATCATCTAGATCAGATACAACACACCTTTCACTCTGGGGCGCACCATAGCCTCTCCTGCTTGGACCATTGCTTAGTGCAAACGGAACAAGCAGCATACATCCACGAAATCAAGCACTTTGCTAGGGGCATCTCTGACCACTCCCCGGTATGGGTCCATGTAGTCCTTAATCAGGTTAAAATGGGAAGAATAACGCCAATTAACCCCTGGTACCTACGTGATCCAACAATCCGTAAAACCCTTATCAAAGCCATGGACGATTATTTTTCTGACAACGTGGGGTCCGTGTCCTCATCCGAGTCACTATGTGAAGCATTCCAGACTGTAATTCGGGGTCAGGCTTTATCGCTGATCTCTGGTAAAAAGAAAGATAAACAAAAAGAGGTCCTGGACATCAAAGGCTGATATCTATAGACTGGAGAGGGAGTTGGATTCTGGAGGGACGCTGGAGAAGCTTAATTTACTGAGCCTGAAGCAGTATGACTACAAAGCTCTGCACTCTGCTAAATACTGGGATTAGCGCTCCTCCTCAACGGCTTCCAAGGTGCTCCTTCCCTAAAATCCTGCTCTGAAGATCCCCCGCATTGCTGGACTTGAGCTTTGCTATTGCCTTCCCACCTGCTTTGTTGATTGCCTCTGTGATTCCAGCCTTCGGCCCGACCTGCACCTATCCCCATGGATAAGAATGCCGAAGCCCAAGCTATGGAAAACCCCTAAAAATGCGGCTGATCCATCATGTTCGACTATTGATGCTTACTAGGTTAAGGCGGTAAGCGCCATCAATATTGAAATTAACAGGGCAGAGCGCTGCCTATCATTAGGAGTGGGCACTGGGTTAAAGGACACACACGTCCCAGAGGTAGAGGCAATAGAGGCCACCATGAATCATGTTCATGTTCATGTCCCTTGCGAACCCGGAGACTCCTGCCCCCGACCAAGATCTATCATTGCAAATTGAGGCTCCGCGATCACCATTACTTAGTGGCCCACCAACCCCAAAAAGGAAAAGGAATTGCAGGAAAGACCAAGCTAAACCTGGGACTAATAGTAAAACTAAAAAAGCCCCCCTTCGAATCCTACTAGTAATGTACCCAAGAAAATCCCTGACTCAAACCTCATGTCTGATGAGCAAGTTAGTTATATTGTAGCCCTTATAACACAAAAAATGGAAATACCCATTAAACCATTGTTTGATAAAATAGAAAAACTTAATGGAGAAGGTAAATGAATCACAGGGTGGTCATAATGAGCGTCCCGATTCAGGCCTAACTAACACTAATGCTATAGTAAATACAACATCTAGCAATATAAGCAACTCTTATAGCCTTAACAGGACTGGCGAAGCAAATGTACTTACGGTAGCTGCCAATACGATTCCAACAGGTGTCAGACAGAAAGGGTCACAGCGTAGACATCCATGCCCTAGCAGAGGGGACAGGCCTGTAAGCCAAGAGTCAATACAGGCCCCCAATAAACTCAAGGAGGGGGAGGAGCAAGTGGGGCAAGCTGATCTGCTGGTTAATTTACTACCAGAATACTGTCCATATGTGGCAGTATTGGTTAATGTACCACCACTAAAGATAGGCCAAAAAGAAAAGTATGACACCTTAACCACATCGCTGCTGTGCATTTTCCCCTCCTGTGCTGCAGGCTACTGTTTCCCATTGTTCATGACAAGCTCAGCTCGTCATCAGCACAGCTCCACTGTGCCTCATGACGAGCTGAGCTCGTCATGAGCATGGAAAGGGTTAAACAATAAAGTGGTGCACTGGTTGCACCAAAACTGTGACTTTCCAGTGGGTCTTGCTGATCAGATACTCTTGACCAGGAGAGTGAACTGGATCGGGCTCTCAAGAAAAACATTGCGTGGGGATTGTATCATTATCAATTTTAAGAATCCTATTTGGGCCCGAACCACCCTCGAAAGAGCAGCTACCAACCCGTATAAAGATCGTATTGCCTCTCTCCTGCCCCTCGGTTTCTTTTACAGACATCTAAGACCTTCAGCCAATGTAGGAAGGGATCTGAAGGTATATAGAACTAAACCAGTAGTTATCTCGCACCCACATTTTTGTTTATCTACATTCAATAGATTTTCAACTCTTAGCACACTAGATATTAATGATTGAAAGGTCACAGCTCGTCTGCCTCGGGGGGAGTCGGGTGGTACTAGGCCGACTGGAGCAGGGTATCCTGCAGCAAGTGTGTATAATTAAAACACGGATGCTCTTACCATGTCTAAACACCCATCATGTGACAAAAATATTCCTGCTCATTCAGGAAAGCATCAAGTTGCAAAAGTAGGAGTTCATTTAGATGTGAACACAGGGAATAGATTGGCAGTGAATCCAACTCCCCCTATATTGCCTTGAGATTTTAGTGAGGGAGCTGTCAGTGCCAGTAGTAGTACAGGTAGTGATACTAGCGATCTACCTTTCAATTGCCCAGGAATCCCTTCAGCTTGTGGCTATACCATTGTCACCTGGAACATAGCTGGAATAGCAAGCAAGAAGGATATGTTAGGCTGGAAGGAGTTTATTGATTTACACGACATAGTTTGCCTACAGGAAACATGGAGTACTGATATTGTACACTTTGAAGGGTTCCCTTCTTATGATTAACCAGCAACTCCTACGCCATCTGGTAGAGCAAAGGGATGGCTGTTAATACTTTTAAAAAATAATTTTCCCCTGAGAGTCAAAAGAACTATCAATTTAGGGCACCACTCGCAGTTACTTTGGCTACACCACAGGTATGGCCAGGATGTCCTACTGATCAATTTTTATAACAATATATTTGACTTTACCCGCCATAATGTAGTTACGAAATTGAAACTGGAACTTGATAACTTGGCTATTGTGGATAATACTAACTTGGATATTGTATGGCTCAGAGATTTTAATACTCCAATCTGCCCTTTGTCTATGACAAAAGCTTGCGGGTTTCAAAATGATGAAGGTGACGACTACATACACTTCCCACATACCCTAAATGCTGTTTTGGCAGAATTTGATCTAGACATCATGCAATGTGCAGGGGGTGGGTGTGGGAAGGAGATTCCAACCTTTACTGCACATAGCATAGCATTATTGACCATGTAATCGTTTCTGCCAATATTGTGAACATTTGTGCTACCCCGTGGATTGTTGATTTGTCATTGAGTGATCACAATTGTATTATTATGCGATTGCTTGTATGGGGGAACAAAACAGTAGAGCAATGTACAGTCATTGATAATATTGCCCGTTCCATTACCATCACCATCACCATCAAAAGCTTTATTCGATCATTTAAAAAACAATCATAAAAGCACACAGAGAAATACATCAATATTACATAACAGCTATATTGCCCATTCCGTCCAAACGGCACCAGAATTAGATGGAAGGGCACCAACTCAGGTGAAATAACAAAAAACTTTGTTCAGTCTTGTCGTAAAGAGATTGAAGATAGTTTAATGGTTGAGACCGAACCAGATAAGGTCTTGACTAATTTTAGTATAATTAACGATTCTATCTCGAAATGATTTACCACGCCACCACTTAGGAAACACATACAGGCCAGGGGTTGGTTTAATTATTCTTGCACGTCTCCTTGAACTAGGTGAAACAAGCTCCTTCCAATAGACCTAGGGATAAGGCATTAGTACATGACCTAAGATTAGAATATAAATCTAATTTAAAACGTAGAAAGGGAGAGCTTCAACAGGAGGCATGGGATAACCTTGCACTAGCGGCAGATACATCCAACAATAACTTGTTCTGGGAAACTGTGAACTCTAAGTTCCTTAAAAATGATTCCTTCCCAGAACTTCGATGTCATGTCAGCTGTAAGGAGCGGGTGGTTCATTTTACCAGCATTTTTAACCAAAGCCACCTAGCTACTAAGAACCCTGCCAACCTGCATAAATGGCCCATTATTCCCCTAGACATTACCCTGGATGAGGTCGAGATAGGCATTAGAAGCAGCAAAGGGGGGAAAAGCACTAGGCCCGGATGGTGTTCCCATTGATGTATATAAAACTGAACCGGGACTAAGGGGTCCGATACTAACAAGAGTTTTAAATGCTGCAGTAATGGAGGTGAATTTGTATGAATTAATTAAAGAAAACTTAGAAGGACAAATCAATGGTCCTATAATGGAATAACTAAATGTTAGTGTGTTTTACCAAATAATACACATTAATCAGTTAAGAGGCGCCTTTCCTAATTTATAAAGCGCCATCAGGACCTCCAGAGTTTAACATTCATGTTTTATTGATTTCCCTGTAGGCATGTTTCATATTCGTATTATAATCTGATTGCCTCTTAACTGATTGATAAATTCAATCTTTTCATATACACCTGGTTTCTGTTTTATGTTCTGTGTTTATGTTTTGTGTTGAATATTAATGTGTATTATTCAGTAAAACACACTAACATTGAGTTATTCCATTATAGGACCATTGATTTGTCCTTCTAAGTTTTCTTTAATTAATTCATAAAAATTCACTTTCTAAATAATTCCCTTGGAGGCACCTCCTACCTTTTCATATATTTATACCCAAGCCCTCAAGGGTATATCGGGTTGCTCACTGTTATATACGCAGTAATGGAGTGCTCCCCGTCTAATTGGGGGGAATCTGTTATTATTCCTATCTATAAAAAGGGTAACAAATCTGAGGCCAAAAACTATCAGCCCATTACCCTACTTGACTCCTCAGTAAAAATCATGAGTAGAGTTCTATTAACACCTTGTGCGCTAGCGGTTTTCCCGCTGTGCGCTGGGTTTTCGAAAATCCCGAGTAACATGACGAGCTCAGCTCGTCATGAGTGTACGAGAGGCGTAACTCATGACGAGCTGAGATCGTCATGAGCATAGAAGGGGTTAATAAGACTAGAGGAGTGGATCGTGGAGTTTGGTATTTATGCACAGGCACAATATGATTTTAGAAAGGGGCTATGCATGTTAGAACAGTGTATCAACCTGGAGCTCTTAGTCGAAAAATACACATGTGCTAAACAGGGACGGCTCTTTTTATTTTGTTGATCTTAGCAGCGCTTTTGATTTAGTGGATCATGCTATTCTATGGCCAGTTTTACTTAATCTTGGTGTCCCGAAACCCTTTATCTATTTTTTAGCCAGGCTGTACGAGAAACTATTGACTAAAGTACGGTACAGCCAAATGGGCGAATGCACCCCTAATTTTAATGTAAAACGCAGTATCCGCCAAGGCTGCGTCCTAGCACTGTAGCTTTTTACTCTGTTTATTAATGATGTGGACGCAGCACTTAAATTGATACAGGCGGATTCCCCACTTGTGGAGGGCAAGGAAGTCCCAGTCCTGCTTTACGCGGATGACGCTGTGCTTTTATCCAGAATGCCGGTAGGCCTCCAGAGGTTAATCGATGGGTTTGCGGTTTTTATTAATAAGAGAAAGCTGATGATCAATAAGGCGAAAAAATTTACAATGGTTTGCGGTCCGAAACTCAAGATTATGAAACCCTTTTTTATTGATGGCAATAAAGTGCAAAATTTAGATAATTTTTGCTATCTAGGTCTATCCTTCTCCTGTGATGGGAAATGGAACCGTGAATTGTCTAATGTTTGGCCCAAAATGACCAAAAGTGTATATGGTGTTTTTAAATTTGCATCCAATTTGGGGGATCGTCGCATTAAAGACATGGTCACTTTATGGGGCTGGGGTATAAGGACACTACCTGAGTTATGATTTGCAAATGGAAGAAAATTCCTTTAAAAAAAAGCTGTTATGCCTGCCGGCTTCAGCCTCCTCCAAATTCATTAATTGTGAAGTGGGCCTTAATTATTTGACATATTTAATTTCATTGAGACCCCTTCTGTTATGGAGATCCATGTGGTTAAAGGAGGAGACTATTTTTACTAAGTCTATCATTAACGACTGCCTGCGATTGGATAACTGTCTTAAGATCCCCTGGCTCAATTATTTTGCTAATACCTTTGGAGTATTATTCAATCAAACAATCCTGGAAAACCCAAATGAAGTATCAGGATTGTCCAAACAGGAGATAAAGAGCACCTTCCTGTGTCATAAGAACGAATGCAGGCTGAAACCAGTAGGGAAGCAAGCCACGTACCAGCTCTACCATCTGCATATAGATACTGATGGCTTCCAAGCATATCTTTCACTTGTCACAAGACCCTCCCATCGTTATGTCCTAACTAGAACGAGGTTAGGCCTTGTGCACCATTTAGTAGCGCACCCTCAATGAAACAGCGCCCTGTCTCCCCCTGCCCTTGTGACGGGCATACAAAGCAGAGTACCTTGCACTTTTTACTTTTATGTGATTTGTAAACGACTCTTAGAATTGCTTATCTCAAACCTCTGTTTAAAAAATGATGCTAAAACCACTAATGCTGCTATGACCCTACTGTTCACGCTAAGTGAACCTGAGACTTGTTTTTATGCTGCAACATTTATTTTAAGCTCAATCAATGCTAGGAAGAGTATGATGTTCTAATGCTATTAACCAGTCCCCCCAAAGACTAGGGATGGTTATACTTACTGAGCACTTTGCACTTTCTAAGCCTATGTGTTTTGGATCTTGCCATTATAAACTGTTCATGCCAAACAATTTTCTATGAAATGCTGCTATGAGTTTACTGTTTACACTGAGAGAACTGATGTGGTGCTATTTTTATTTCACTGAGAATCGAATTATGTTTTAACGAATTTAGATGATTTTATTGATGCTGATCTTTTTATCAATTTTTGCTGATGTATTTTGATCATGTATTGTGCTTTTATGGTTGCTTTGTTTTAACTGAATAAAGCTTATTGAAAACGAATTGAATCGACTACAAAGCTCTAGTTACAAACAGGGCTAAGTCACTGGCCAGGGAGCGACAGGGTAGGATCTATGACCTGGGAGACAAAGCAGGAAAACTCATAGCATGGCTGGACAGGTAGGAATGGGCAAGCAGACTGGTCCCAGAACTCAGGGTTGATGGAGACGTCACTCTCTCTGACCCGCAAGAAATAGTTGACAGATTCGCCACTCACTTCCAGACTGTCTACAAGACAGTCACCAGGCACACCGAAGAGGACTCTCAGGATTTGTTGCGTGACATTAGACTCTCCAGCCTCCCCCTAGAAGACTGAGAGTTTATGGACAGTGACTTAACGACAGAAGAGATATCTCAAGCGATCCGTTCCTTACATTCCGGGATGCCCTCGGTCTCAATGGTATGCCTATCGAGCTATACAAATTGCGACCAGAAAAAAACTTGCACCATACCTAAAAGCCATGTTTGAGGAATCCAGACAAATCGGAATACTGCCCAGTGAACACAGGATAGCCAACATAGTCACCATCCATAAAGAAGGAAAACCTAAGACTGACTGCGCCTCATACAGGCCAATTTCTCTTATAAATGTCGAGCCTAAAATCCTGCCCAAACTTTTAGCCAATCGCCTAGTTAAAATAATTCGTAACTTAGTACACCCCGACCAATCCGACTTTACGCCCCACAGAAATACAGCTTTGAACCTGCGCAGAGTCCACGGGATTTTGGACAGAGCATATACTATCCTAGAGAGAGCTGTGATCGTGTCTTTGGATGCACCAATGGCATTTGACATTATTGAGTGGCCCTACTTTGGGCGGTCTTGGCCAAGATGGGTTTTGGCCCGCAATATATCCAATGGGTACTACTCTTGTACCAGGAGCCTCTGTCCCAAGTGGTAGTCAATAATAAATTATCTGCTACAATTCTACTTAGTCGGGGTACCCGTCAGGGCTGCCCACTTTCACCACTTCTCTACGCCCTAGCTTTGGAACCATTGGCAGCCTGGATCCGGTGATATCCTATGATACGAGAACTGCGGTGGTCCCCAGATATAGAAAGACCCCGTCTCGCTTTATGCAGACGTCATATTGCTTTATTTGGCTTCCCCTAAAAAATCCCTCATTGTTGTATTGGATATCCTAGCTGTTGTCAGTAGATTCTCTGGTTTTGCAATCAACTGGCGTAAGTCCCTTTTGTTCGCTCTTCGAGGAGATCCACCTGTCCCTCAGAGAGGCTGCCCAATATAGATTAACACTACTGCCTTTAAATATTTGGGAATTTTTATCGCTCTAGATCCTGCGATCCATTATGCCCAAAATCTTCTTCCGCCCTTGCGTCAGCTTAGAAAAGATATTGCCTGCTGGAAATCACTTACCCTCTCACTCTTGGGCAGAGCAGCCCTGTTCAAGATGATGGCCCTGCCTAGGTTCCTATATGCATTACAGAACACTCTAGACTCCGTACCGACACATTATTTTAAAGAAGATGAAGGTCTCCAGAGAGACTTGTTGTGGTACGGCAAACCTCGCATTGCCCTAAATAAGTTGACATTAAATTGGTATGACGTGAGCATCAGCCTCCCGGACATCAAAAAATACTACTGGGCTGCACATCTAGTTGCCATCAACCATGGCACATACAGCTGTATTGACGATCCTGGCTACGCCATGGATAAGTGGCTTCTCCCCGGAAGCAACTATAATAGAGCACTATACTCACAACCCAAAAGGAACACCTTGACGGGCTCCACCAACCATGCTGTTCGCATCTGGCATGATGCCACTAATTCTCTTGGGTGGGGACAGAAACTAACTTTGGCCACCCCGCTTTGTGATTCTGAGAAAATGGGTAACCTATGGGAATCAAAAGGGTTCGATAAATGGGACCTTATTGGCATTTCGCAAATTAAAGACATTTGGGGAGAGAGTGGGGTCAAATCCTTCCTCACATTACAAATAGAATACGAGCTGGAAGTCCCTGAAAATTTCCGATATGCACAGATCTTACACTCACGCCAGTCCCAACTCCCCAAGGGAACCCCTCTTCCTGAAGCTTCACCCTTAGAGGACAGAGTTCTAGATGGCCGCCTACCCGACAAAACTATCTCCTTAATATACAAGAAACTAATCAATAACATGGGGGATCCCCTCCAAACAATGTGAGAGAAATGGAGGCGAGATGGGGTTGAAATAGATGATGAAGACTGGCAAGAGGCAGTGACCTCCCCTAGAATAGTCGCCATTCCAGTGCACCTTGGGTTAGTGCAGCTTAAAATTCTCCACAGAACATATCTCACGGGGCCCGTTTGATGCATATGGGGAGGTCCGACAATGGTGAATGCAAACGGCGTTGCGGCCATGTGGGGACATTTATGCATATAATCTGGGAATGCAAATATATCAGTTCCTACTGGAGCACAATCCACTACACAATTAATGCGGTGCTGCATGTCCATCTCCATCCAGAAGTGTGTAGGGGTATCCTGAATATATGGGAGCCCACGGACCTTAACACTCATCAGACACAGTGTGCTACACTAGGGTTCATGTTTGGTAAAAGAAATATAGTGCAATTGTGGGGAGCAAATCATCCACCCACACTTGAAGCCTGAGAAAAAGACCTTGATTGGAGCATGTTTAGAGAGAAAACGTGTATCTAGCCAGGAGGCGCCCCAAAAAGTGGTCCCGGATATGGAATCCTTGGAATACGCACCGCGGAGAGATTTGTGTACTGCCCGCTGTGCTGAACAAGATGACCTCCTTTCCCCGTAACGTCCCCCCCCCTTGTGATGCAATGATGTGACACTTTTTCCATCTGTGGATTTTTACAATGTGTAACCTGACTGATACCTCTGTAATGTTTATTGGAACCAATGCATGTTTAATAAAAAGATGTATACATTTTTTTTAAAAAGCAGTTGTATCAAGGCAAAGCAGATTGAAGACAGCTTTTTCAAGTTTGGCGAGTGAGAGATCGGCACTTAGGTGTACTCCAAGAACCTGAAAGACAGGAAAGGCAATAGGAGTAGGATTGCGTGGTATTAGCCAGAAATCAGCTGCTAATTATGTTGTTGGATTGCTGATAGAGCAGCATAGAATCTCAGTATTCGCCCAGTTGAATTTGAGAGTTGCAGCTGTGGCAGGGTTCGAGAGGCAAAGGCGTGGACCAGTATACTAGACAGAATGATTCACATGTCAGTACCGTACTTCATGAAATTAATACCATGACAACATATACGTTGTGCTAATAGCCCCAGGTAGATATCAAATAATTTAGGGCTGAGCAAAAAGTTCTAAGGAACCCCTTGCCTCACCAGTCTGGCTGACTAACTTTTTGGTGGCAGACGAATTGCTTGTGTACATTCTTCCAGTGTTATCTATTTCCTATAAATCTATATATAATCTGTGCATTTAGACAACATAGACTGTGGGATTGGTGTCCAGACTGATTTTAGACACCCCCACCGGGTATGTTCACCTGTATACCTGCTATCTCACAAAGCCACTGGAAACTCCTCTTACCAAGGAGAGAATCGTTCTTAGCAACTATCGAACATGATAACTCTGTCCCATCAGGGATTGTGTAAACAGTACAGTACTTTTCGCTCAGTCACTCGTGATCACTTTGTCTCAGAGAGATACACTGTAGCAATGTTTTTCAATTAGCATTTATTGTGATGAAATATAAATTTTATGGTTAAGAAATGTTCCCTAACGTGTACCCCACCGTCTCCATGTACGAGCTTAAAGTGCATGTAACTTCCCTCCTGTGCCAGCTATGAAGACCCAAATACATTTGCGTCCAACGTTAACATGTCCTCTTTCAGATCCACCCTGAATGGGTCGGATATTCCGTTCCTAGGTATGCCTTGCCACCGTCTTTGTATGGTGCACTTTCACGTATTTCTGGCTCTGTGCGAGCTAGGCCCTGTTTTCTGTCATCGAGCCTCTTCTCAAAGTCATCTCTGCCTCCTGAAACTGCAGCGTGGGATGCCCCTCCCGTGAACTTTGTCCTACTCCCTGCGAGGCGAGCGGAGCCTGGCTCGGCCTGCTTGCCTGCCAAAGACAGTATTTTACCTTCACATTATCAGTATAGCCAAACTCAGCTTCCCGAAAACACATTCCAGTCCAGCAGAATAGATAAACAACCCCTCAGCTGCAGAGCAAAGGGCCCAGCCTTTCTGTCTCCATACAAGTAATTCACAGCTCCCGTTACCATGGTAGGCCCATGGCCCCCTCGCTTTACACTCAGACACGTAGGCCCATATGCACGTACTCATAGTCAAGTATAGGATAGCCTCTGCCCAAGAGACCTTTCCTTCTAGATAATATGGTTCCCAAACATCAGATATCAGATATGATATAGGAACGAGTTGATCTGACATGCCAGACTTCTGTCTCTTTCCTCTAGTGTAAATGTCAAGTCCCCTGCACCCTCCAGCTTCACGTCAATCACACGTCATGCAGCTGCGCGCGCATCCAGACCTCAGATTTCTGCTGACATTGCAAGATTCTGCTATGTACCCACTCACTTGTGACACTTTCATGTGACGTTTCTAGCACACACCTCTGTGTTCACGCCTAGTTCACGCCTTCTGATTACGTATTGCTAACACGTGTGTGCTCTTATCTTGTTTCTCTCAGCTGTTACGCCTACTGTATTGGTTTCCATTATATGCTTTAAGTATAAAAGTTATGTATTGTTAATAAAGCATTGCTCTATCCCTTCCTGAACCCCAGTGGTGTCAGGAACCCGATATCCGGTTCGAGAACCATTCCTTTTTAAGGAATAAAACCCCTAAGAACTCTAACACCACGGACTCTGCGTCTTTCTTTCCGATTGAGTTATTTTATTTTAAGTACTTACCTGCATAGAAATTAGGACGGTAATTAAATATTTACCACATTAATCTGGCGCCCGAATAGGGACCCCTCCCCCACCACACGCGCCGGTTGGTGCGTTGCAACCTTTGGCCCCTGCCATAAGTCAAGACGGACAACTACGCGTACCCGCAGGATTTCCTGTATTTCCCTCAGGCCTACGGAGGTGACGGAGACTGCGATCAGCACCCAGACGAGGCGGTGAGGAGTGCGGAGGATCCCGACCAGAGCCTAGCCGAAACAAGAAGGTCCGAGGTGTCAAGAGGCCCACCAGTTCCGAAGTATTCACGTATCGAGTCGAGTCGAGTCCAGTCCGGTCCAGTCCAGTCGAGTTTTCCGAGGCCTTCTGTTCCATGCTTCCCGGTGAGTACCATTGCTGGGGACGCATCTAGACGGGTGCATTATTATGTATCCGGTAAAGACGAGTTTGGGTACGCAAACACGGTCTGCGCTGTTTTAGACAGTGTATCTGTACTGTTTAGCAGTACATCAGGCATTCAAGTTCTTGCACTGTTCTTGACAGTGTATCTGTACTGTTTAGCAGTACATCTAGTATCAAGGGTAGTCCATATGTGTTCAAAATGTTTCATGTGATTAATGTCGTGGTATGAGTGACTGTTTGATGTACATTACTGTGTTTTTGTGTAACTAGCTGTGTTCAGAGTAAGTAACGAGTATCGAGTATCCAGTACCAAGTGACAAGATGCCGTTTTTCAATAAATTAAGACAGATAGGAACTAGGAAAGGGATACTAGAGGAAGAAATTCCTGTCCCACCTTGGGACACTCCTGGAAATTTTATGTACCATAAGCATGGCTTAGATGCCATACTGTACCTAGATTTATGGGCTGATTATACCAAGCACCTAGAAGAGAGACACAGGTGGCCCGTTACAGGAACATGGGATGCCGAGTGCATCATGAAAGTAGAGGAAGCGCTATGGAAAAAGAAAGCCAGACAATCCCAGAAAGATGCCATAGAATTGTGGCGTAAAGAATCGCATAAACGCGCCGAAAAAGCATTCCGAAAAGCAGAAAAACATAGAGAAGAGTCGGATGAAGTCCGAAAAAACGAATTAGTTACTGAAGGGATCCGAGTAAAAGCAGAACAAGTAGACCGCATGCGAAACACTCTTGCAAATGGCATGTATTTAGTGGCCGAGGGTTTGCCTAAGGCCACTTCAGAAATACCGAAAGATCTGCCGCCACCATTGGTTCCAACTAAAGTAAGTCACAGGACCACCAAAGACATATTCCTTGCTTCCTATCTAGACGATGTAGCTCCCGCTTACACCAATCCACGTGCCCACGTACCGCCTACTGACGGTGACGGAGGTGGCAACCCACTCCAAGACAATGCCCAGCCAGTACCGCAACAAAGTTCACCCGTTCGACAGCCTGCTCCACCTGCTCCTCCACCACTTCCCACACCTAAGATTAATACACTAAATCTGTTTGGGCCTGATCCTAGTAAGAGACAAGTTCAGGTACACATACAGACTCCACAGACAAACAATGCTCAAGCCTCCGCCTCAGGAGGTGCGACAGGAGGTTTCCAGACCCCGCCACAAACACACAGATTAAACCTTAGGGACGTAATAAAGCAACGTACACCCCGAACACCAAGTTACGACATGCTTAAAGAACCCCTTTCAATTTGCAGATACGATCCAGTACCCGGTAAAGACGATAGAATGTTGTTAGCATCACTACGCTTACAAAAAGTTACAGATTACCTAGTGTTATTTCCAGAAATGACTGAACACCTAGATAGAATATATCATTTTGTCCAGACTGGGGAAGATCCTGAAAGTATTAAAGAGGCCCTGGCTCACCAGAAAGTTGACACTCAAGGTTGTATATTACGTTTCTTCATAAATTGCTTAATAAGAGAACGAGACAGGCCTGGAGTAGACAAGGACGAGATGGAAGCACTAAACAAGTGGGGTCAAAATATAGCCGATGGAAACCATGATAAACTGAGTTGTATAGCAAGCATGTACAAAAAAATCAGAAAAGCAGTAATAGAAATACACGAAAAGGAACAAGAAAAGGAAAAAGATAGCGACAGGAATGACTCCTCCGAGGAGGACGAACTTGAAGAATCTGACACGGCTAAAGAAATGATAGCGTATGTGGGTAAGGGAAATTACCTTAAGAAAGGCATTCGTCCAGAAAGCAAGAGAGTTTTTCTCTCTGGCGTATCAAAAACGAGTTCTCCTGAATATCTGTTTCAGGGTACCGATAAAATTCTTCAAGAACGAATGGGGTACCATGTACTCAATTCTATGGATGAACAAGAACTAGCCCGGTCAGCAGTACTATGGGCTGACAATCCTAGCACATACAATGATGATACAGTAGCACAGACATTTTTTAACCTTTCCCCAGACGAGCAGAAATTAGCTGGTATGTACATCTGAAAAAATCTTGCCGAAAAACAGAGAGGGAATGGAGACGATCCTATGACCCTGCTCTGAAAACTCGGTATTTTACTGAGCTGAAGCTCTACCATAGAGCTATCTGCAGAGCACGAGCCGCATTTTACGCTCACGAATTTGCCACCAGTCCCAATCCATCAAAACTGATCTTCAAGGTACTGAAGGACCTTATGAAAAATAGATCCTCATCAGAGGTGATTTGCACAGATTCCCACTGTGATAAACTGGCCTCCTTTTTCGTGGAGAAAGTGGAAAAAATCTACCAAGGTTTCGACACACTCCACCATGATCGAGAGGCTACTGTTCCTGATACGATGGAGTATGAGCCCCTGGCTACGTTACCGGAACTGTCGACTGAGGCCTTTGACAGGTTCTGCCTTAGGGTCAAGTCAGGCTCTCCTGCGGACCCGTTAAAGCCAGCCTTTATCAACACACTTTCCCCGCTGTGCCGTGACCCCATATTGAATCTCATCAATATGTCACTGTCTTGTGGAACGGTACCCGCGGCTTGGAAACAGGCAGTGGTCACTCCTATATTAAAAAAAGCCAACTCTGACCCCCGGCTGCCAGAAAACTATCGACCTATCTCCCTGTTGCCCTGGATTGCTAAAGTAACAGAAGCCCATGTCAACTCTGTTCTGTCTGAGCATCTGGTTCGTAACCAGATTTTGGATCCCAGTCAGAACGGCTTCCGGTCGGGACACAGTACCGAGACGGCATTACTTTACATCACGGAACATCTTCGCCAGGTACTGGACTCAGGTCATACTGCAGCGCTTTTATTATTAGATCTAAGCGCTGCCTTCGATACTGTGTCCCACCATATACTGATCCAACGCTTACAGGAGGCGGGAGTGACGGATGTCGCTCTCCAGTGGTTTCGGTCTTTTCTGGCAGATCGTTCCTTTAAAGTGGCTATACCACCTGGCCAATCCGCCACCTATCCCCTGGAGCTGGGGGTACCTCAGGGATCCTCGTTGAGCCCTACAATGTTCAACCTCTATGTGAAACCGTTGGCTGGTGTCGTCAAACAGTGGGGTCTTACGATGGCCTCATATGCGGACGACACACAGCTAGCGGTGACACTTAGTGGAGACCCTGAGGTGGAGGCCCCCAGATTCCGTGCGGGTCTTACGGCAGTAGCAAGCTGGCTTCGCACCAACTGCCTTCAGTTGAATGCCACCAAAACGGAGGTGTTGGTACTAGGGAAGCACGCTGAGCTATGGGGTAACCAGTGGTGGCCAGCAGAGTTAGGTGTCACCCCTATTCCAGCTGCTGGAGTGAGAAATCTAGGAATCTGGTTGGACTCTGCGCTCACCTTCAGGGACCACACCAAGAAGGTGGCTGCCACATGCTATGGCATTCTGCGGGGCACTAGGCCGGTTCTAAAGTACTTTGATCCCCCTACCAGACAGCTTGTGGTCCAGGCCTCAATATTATCTCGGCTGGACTACGGCAGCTCACTGTTGTTAGGGGTGAATCAAGCGGAGGCCTCTAGGCTCCAAAGAGTACAAAATGCCGCGGCACGAGCCATTGTGGGCCTCCCCAGACATTGCTCAGTGTCTGGTACCATCACGGCCCTACATTGGCTCCCGGTCAGACAGCGAATTAAGTTCAAGGCGCTGTGTCTGGCCTTTAAAATTTTAAAATCTTCTTCGCCGCCGGCACTTGCCAACCTACTCACGCCCTATACGCCTTCGAGATCCTTGAGATCGGAGGGGCTTCATCTGGCTGTCTGTCCACGCTTTAAGCTGAGCAGAATGGGTGGCCGCTCCTATAGGGTGCTAGCGGCAGGTTTATGGAATTCGCTCCCGGTACATATCCGAGCTCTTGAAGATTTGCTCGCCTTTAGGCAGGCGATTAAAACCTTCCTGTTTCCTGTGTCTGGTTAATTTCTTTCTCTTTTACTGTGTGTTATGTTATAGTGTCTGTCAAAGCGCCAGGACGCCCCTTTGCTGGGGCAGCTGCGCGCTATAAAAATATAAATAACATAACATAACATAACATAACATACATGATTCAGCATCTCATCACGTTATACAGACATCAACATTCTGATCCAGGTCCCTTACCTGATACATTAGAAGCACTACTTATGAATAGATGGAGAGGCCTAAGTACCAAGTTAATTCAAATAATTCTAGAACAACGGCACAGATATAACGCTTTCTTAGGCCCACAATATGTTTCAGCCCCGCCCCCAGAAAGAAAAATGTTTCATTTTGACAGGCAGAATCCCTTACGAGAAGTACACCCAGTTATGAATAACGATAATACCCTGAGACGTGTGTTTGTGTACACACCTTTAACAAAGTTGGAATTGTTAGAAATGAAGAAACTAGTACCCTGTCACGATAAAGACCCTGCAGGTTTTCACCGAGAACTTAAGGACATGTTACTGATGGGAGATTACACGTATACGGATATTATGAAATTGTTAAAAGTACTGCTGCCCAACGGCATTTACGAGAAACTCAAGGAAAAAGAATGGGAGGTGGGAGATAAAAAGATTATTTGGACTGAAATAGAAGACGAGGAAAAAGGTCGTACTCCAGGGCTAGGCCTTGGGGACAAAGCTAAAGCATTACCAGGTTTAATAGTACAGGTTTTGCCAAGATTATTGACAACTAAAAAGGAAGACTAGGACGCAATCTCAGCCTGTAAACAGAAACACGATGAAGATACTAGTGACTTCTATTCGAATTCGAGAAATGTTTCATTATTAATAGTGGCCTGAAACCAGGTAGCGAGTCATACCCACATCTTTTTGTAACAAAATTAGTCGAGAATTCCCTGACACAAGTTAAGAACCGTGTATATAAAGTCGAAAGTACATGGCAAGCCAATACGCCCTCCCAGATGTTACAAATGTTACAATATCACCAGAACAGAATTAGAGAAGAACAGGATCACGAATAGAGACGTATGAAAGACACGAAAATGAAAATGTTAGTGGCCCAGTCGATTCCAGCCGACGGTCAGAAAAAGGGTATGACCCAGACAGGTAATTCAGCAGCTCCTGTTAAAGGGACATGCAACTATTGTAAACAACCAGGTCACTACGTAAACGAATGTCCAGTCCTGAAACACAATATATCAACAGGTAAAACTAAAGAAAGACCGCGTCAGCCTAGACAAGACCAGGTCCAGCAACAGACTTCACAGAATATACAGCCTATGCATGCTCCACCACGTACAGTACAGACCGTAGCGGTATCACAGCCACAGCCCATTGCCGCGACGCAGCAAGTTTCACAGCAGATGTACCAGTATGCCCAATCTGATCATCCCGATTATCAGCGATACACATGAAACAGCCTAGAGAGGGAGGTTGGCTTGCCTCTTATTGAGATTCCTGTAGATCAAGAGGGTCCTTATGTACATAGTCAAGTATTGGGAAAAGACAGAAAGTTTTTAATTGACACAGGGGCAAGCCGCACAACGATCAGTCATGATGAAGTTCCAGGGGCACCCCTCTCAGGCTCACAGAATGTTTCCCTTGGTTTTTCAGGACAGCCTATTGTAAATGAAGTATCGAAACCCGTCCCCCTAGCAGTAGGTCCATTATCACGTGTTACAGACTTGTTACTCACGAAATCATGTCCAGAAAACTTGCTAGGTATCAAGACACTGAAGGCTCTAGGAGCAGTGATATGTTGTTCTCCGGAGGGAGTTAGACTTTTTCTACGAGACTTTAAGGGTCACTATGTATTACGAGAGTTTGATGTCTGATTGAAAAATGTACCGAAACACCTGTGGGCACAAGGCCCAACCGATGTAGGTTGTATGCACATCACACCATACCGTGTTACACTCAAACCAGGAGTTGTTTTACCCCGAATCAGACAATATAAGTTCCCACCCGATGCTGTAGTGGCTTTACTGGAAATCATTGAAGAGCTCATTGCCCAAGGAGTGGTCATAGAAACCGACTCCAATATCTGTAATTCCCCTATCATTCCGATTCTTAAATGTACTGATCCCAATGCACCGCCAGTATATCGGCTGGTGATTGATTTACGAGAACTGAATAAATGCATTGTTCCACAGTATCCTGTGGTTCCCGACATCTCATCCTTATTGACTGCTATTGATTCAGAAGCGACGTTCTTTACTGTAATTGACCTCAAGAACGCCTTCTTCAGTGTACCCATTGATCCAGAGAGCCAATATCTCTTCGGATTCAGTTTAAATGGCCGAAGTTTCAAATTTTCACGCGCACCTCAAGGATTCACAGAAAGCCCCAGCATCTATAGCCAAGCACTGAAAAGACAACTTGACTGTATCCAAATGCCAGTTAACACTGCCTTACTACAGTACGTCGATGATCTGCTGATCACCGCACGAAGTGAACCCGAATGTGAACAAGCATCACTGACAGTTTTACATTTTATGGCCGACAAGGGACACAAGGTGTCTCCTTCGAAGCTACAATTCTGTGTTCAGCAAGTGGTGTACCTTGGGCACTTGCTGTCCAAGTGGGGAAGACAGCTCACACCTGATCGAGTTCAGTTAATTGCACAGATACCACAACCCAAGACACAAAAGGAAGTGCGGGCCTTTATAGGCCTCACCTCGTACTGCAGACAATGGATTCCTCAGTATGCATTTCTAGCTAAACCGCTGATACAGTTGACAACACAGGAGGCAGCGACTTCGACTGCCCTCCCTTGGACTCAGGAACATACACAGGCTTTTGAGGAATTAAAGAAAGCTTTATGTCAAGCACCAGTTTTAGCGACACCATGTTACAGCAAACCTTTTACACTTTTTGTTACAGAACGTGATGGTACAGCGTTGTCTGTCCTCACACAAGATCAAGCAGGTTCACATAAGCCTTGTGCTTATTTTTCAAGTACGTTGGATCCAGTGGCCCAGGCTCTGCCTGCGTGCTTAAAATCAGTTGCAGCGACAGCCCTAGCAATCAGACAAAGCGACTCAATAGTATTAGGACATCCATTGACAGTACAAGTTCCACATTCTGTAGAGGTCCTTCTAAACCGAACACAGACTCAACACCTGACTATAGCACGACTGACAGGTTATGAATTGACGCTATTCCAGCCACACATAGAAATCAGACGCTGTAACATTCTAAATCCTGCAACATTGTTACCCTCGATTATGACCGATTCAGCCCCGCATGATTGTATAGAGATCATTAATGCAGTAACAAAGCCCCGACGAGACTTAACAGATGTTGCACTGACAAATCCAGACCTGACACTTTACGTGGACGGTTCATGTATGAGAACAAGCACAGGAGAATTAGTGGCCTCGTATGCAGTGACCACTGAAACTGAAGTCAAAGAAACACACCGTATCGATACACTGTCTGCTCAAGCAGCAGAGCTTATCGCTCTGACCCGAGCCTGTATACTAGCCAAGAACAGAAATGTTAACATATACACCGATTCACGTTATGCTTTCGGAGTCGTACACGACTTCGGAGTGTTATGGCAAGAACGAGGTTTCTTGGCCTCTCACGGTGCCAAGATCCAACACGGTCCCCTCATTCAAGCACTGTTAGAAGCAATACATCTGCCTTCAGGCATATCCATCATGAAGTGTAAAGCACATACTAAAGTTACAGACTCTATTTCCCAGGGTAACGACCTGGCAGACCAAACAGCAAAACATACAGCATTGACTTTCACCTAGACAACTGATGTGACAAAGACCATAGTGCCGACACATTGTATGACAGTTAGGGATCCCACACTAGATGTAATCGATATTCAGACACATGCTACTCCAGATGAAATCAAGAAATGGACTGAACTAGGAGGGATCCAGACAGATCAGGGATGGATGACGAAGGGAAAATCTACATGGTTTCTCCCCGACTCTATGGTTCAAGTCATAATAAATACAGCACATAGTCCAGCACACCTGGGAGAAAAAGCTATGTTAGACAGTTTACAGAATCTCTGGTTCAACAAACATTTACGAGCAGCAGCAAAACAGAAAGTGCGTACGTGCATGATCTGTTGTCAGTTCAATCCAGGTAAAAGCGTCCCTGTAGAGCAAGGTGGATTTCATCCTCCCGATCACCCTTTTGAAATCCTCCAGATGGATTATATCCAGATGGAACGTTGTCGAGGATTCAAGTACGTCCTGGTAGTTGTTTGTGCACTTTCCCGTTGGACCGAAGCATATCCAGTCCCAGATTACACTGCCCCGACCACTGCCAAGCAGCTGGTTCGAGAATTCTTCCCACGGTACGGCTTGCCTGGTATCGTGTATTCAGATAACGGACAGCCATTCTCATCCGAGCTCATGAAGCAGGTTTCACTCCTGCTAGGATATCAGTGGAAATTCCATTGTGTCCGACATCCCGAGGCAGCTGGCCTTGTAGAGAGGCACAATCAGACACTGAAAACCCGTCTTGCAAAAATATGTAAAGAGAAAGGGGTCGACTGGATAGTCGCCCTGCCAGTTGCACTATTCTATATGAGAATGGTCCCACATTCGAGATCAGGACTATCCCCGTATGAGGTGGTCTTTGGCCGGCCACCAAATATGTGGGGGACGCCCATGCCTAAGAAAATAACCGATGTTGACTGTAATATGCTGACAGATTACCTTGCCTCCTTGATGTCTGCACTCCAATCATGTCGTTCACAGGTTGCCGCAGCCTTTCCCGACAACACTGATGTGAAGCCACACGATGTCCGTCCCGGAGATACTGTCCTGATACGCAATTTCGATAGGAGGAGTCCGCTGGAGCCCCGTTGGCAGGAGCCGAAGCTCGTCCTTCTGACCACGAGGACTGCAATCAAGGTTGAGGGCCGCAAGGGGTGGATTCATACGAGTCATATTAAAAAATGTAATGAACTGTTGCCAGAGACTGACTCTTCCACCCCCTCAAAGGACTGCCCAGATTCTAGTGACTCTAAACTTCCCATGGTAGAGAAAACTCCGCAAGAGGAGTATAAATTAAAGTTGCGGTCTAGCAAGTCAGACAGTTTAATTGTTTAAGTCCTCCCCTAGGTGAATCGGTTAAATAATTTCTGACATGTATCCCCTAGACCCCAATAGAGAGAGAGATAGAGAGAAACAGATCAAGAAGCAACGATATTGCAAATCTCTCAAAAGTTACTGTATTGTTACCTTATGGATTATGTTTTCTTTAAGTCTTACGATTATTGTCACAAGTATAATTTTGCATATCTATTTTCCTATTGCTACACAGGCACATTCTTCTTCTAATAACACTGCCGAGCATTCTTTTAGTGAGTTACCCCCTCACGAGTTGTCTTACCGACTTGCGCTGCGCAACAATACATTCATTAGTATGTTACATCACTCTCATCAGACCAGCAACGCTACTAATTGTTGGATATGTGGCCGACTCCCTCCTTACCAGAAATACAGGGGAGTTTTGCCTCTCTTTCCATACCCGTTCACTCACAATGGCTCATGTGGTGCATGGTTTAGATTGATTAATTCTTTAGATTCTGATATTGCTGTTTACGAAGGAAATTGGGTTTGGGGAAACCTGAACTTAGTTCTGCTTAAAGCCTGTTACCCTGACAAGAAGGGACTTCCCACTAGGACAGGAACTGATCTAGAAAATGAAGTATATGGATTAGGAAATTTTACACTTAACCTCATGATTCTGAATGTCGAATCCGAAACCGAGCCAGACTTGCCCACTATGTCAGTACTACCAGTCAAAGGTGAATTATGTGTCAGAAAGAAGGGTTCCGTACACCTGGGTCATAGTAAATGTACTACTGTGGTCGAATTTAGTGATAAGGGCAAGTCCACATTCAAAGCTACACGTCATTCCTATTTCATTTGTGGTCAGATAGCATACATACGTTTGCCTCTAGATTGGGATGGGACTTGTTACATTGGATTCTTACTGCCACCTGTTTTCCTAGCTCCACCTGATTATCATAGAAATTCCCGTCTAGTTCACAGACCAAAAAGAGATCTCCCAATTGTCGACTATACTGAGACAGCATGGGAACAGTACACAGATTTCAATAAAGGTTTCTTTCCCTATTTAGGTGCTATTTTTAATAGTAAGGCTATCCGTCACTTGACCAGAACTCTCGAAGCAGTAGTGAAAGAGACTACTTCCGCCCTAGGTAACTTGACTGAGGAACAGTCTGCTATGAGACTTGTCGTTCTTCAAAATCGTCTTGTTATTGACATCATACTAGCTGATCGAGGAGGAGCCTGTAAGGTCCTCGGGTCAGCTTGCTGTGTTTTCATTCCAGATAATGCTCCGTCCGTATATAAGGCTATTACACGTCTCCATAAGATAGCTAGTCAGATACATCAGAATCCAGGCACTTGGACTTGGTCCGGTTGGCTCTGGACTACTATTTCAGCTTGGGGATGGAAAATACTGTCACTCCTTGGAATAATACTACTTATAGTATTCAGTTGCTGTCTATGTTTACAATGTGGGCCAGCGATTTGCGGCTTGTGCGCCACATCCTGCACTCCCCATTCAAGTCAACGTTCTAAATCCCATGTGAAAAAGGATGAGCAGATGATGCTAACTACACAAATAAATGGATTAATGAAGATTGATATATCATGAAGGGTCCGTAGGGAACAAGGAGGGAATGAGGAAATATAAATTTTATGGTTAAGAAATGTTCCCTAACGTGTACCCCACCGTCTCCATGTACGAGCTTAAAGTGCATGTAACTTCCCTCCTGTGCCAGCTATGAAGACGCAAATACATTTGCGTCCAACGTTAACATGTCCTCTTTCAGATCCACCCTGAATGGGTCGGATATTCTGTTCCTAGGTATGACTTGCCACCGTCTTTGTATGGTGCACTTTCACGTATTTCTGGCTCTGTGCGAGCTAGGCCCTGTTTTCTGTCATCGAGCCTCTTCTCAAAGTCATCTCTGCCTCCTGAAACTGCAGTGTGGGATGCCCCCGTGAACTTTGTCCTACTCCCTGCGAGGCGAGCGGAGCCTGGCTCGGCCTGCTTGCCTGCCAAAGACAGTATTTTACCTTCACATTATCAGTATAGCCAAACTCAGCTTCCCGAAAACACATTCCAGTCCAGCAGAATAGATAAACAACCCCTCAGCTGCAGAGCAAAGGGCCCGGCCTTTCTGTCTCCATACAAGTAATTCACAGCTCCCGTTACCATGGTAGGCCCATGGCCCCCTCGCTTTACACTCAGACACGTAGGCACATATGCACGTACTCATAGTCAAGTATAGGATAGCCTCTGCCCAAGAGACCTTTCCTTCTAGATAATATGGTTCCCAAACATCAGATATCAGATATGATATAGGAACGAGTTGATCTGACATGCCAGACTTCTGTCTCTTTCCTCTAGTGTAAATGTCAAGTCCCCTGCACCCTCCAGCTTCACGTCAATCACACGTCATGCAGCTGCGCGCGCATCCAGACCTCAGATTTCTGCTGACATTGCAAGATTCTGCTATGTACCCACCCACTTGTGACACTTTCATGTGACGTTTCTAGCACACACCTCTGTGTTCACGCCTAGTTCACGCCTTCTGATTACGTATTGCTAACACGTGTGTGCTCTTATCTTGTTTCTCTCAGCTGTTACGCCTACTGTATTGGTTTCCATTATATGCTTTAAGTATAAAAGTTATGTATTGTTAATAAAGCATTGCTCTATCCCTTCCTGAACCCCAGTGGTGTCAGGAACCCGATATCCGGTTCGAGAACCATTCCTTTTTAAGGAATAAAACCCCTAAGAACTCTAACACCACGGACTCTGCGTCTTTCTTTCCGATTGAGTTATTTTATTTTAAGTACTTACCTGCATAGAAATTAGGACGGTAATTAAATATTTACCACAATTGAACCAGCGTCATTCTAGTGTAAAATAGGTGTGCTGAAACAACCATAAGACAGAAACAGATATAAATGATTATAAGAACCAACAGAGTAAAAGGAAGGGAGATGTCTACCATAGTGCTAAAACAATGATAATAGGCAGGTATATAAATACACGACAATAATAATGCGGACTCCTGCGATGCAACGCCAACTTCATGTACCTAAGTGTACCTAACATGTATGTAGGAGTAGAGCCAAGAATCCCCTAGGATGAGTCCAAGCCCATTACCTGGTGTGAAAGAATGAAGGACCCCTTCTTGGTCTCGAGATGGACACCCCGCGAGGGATGTTAGACCACTGCTTGCTGGAGTGTCTGCATGCAGGAACCTCAGCGTCTTGAGTCAGTGTGTCAGCACTGCCTGCCCCTGCAAAATTATGGTGTATATGTACCTAAAAGGTACCCTCAGGCAATCTACCTTGCTGTGTCTTGTCGGTCGAGAATGAAGAAAGGGATGACCCTTACACATAGTTATTATGCGGAAGATGGTGGTAATCCTGCTGTGATTCTGCAAATCCTCAAGCATAATAAATGAGGTCAGTTTTCTGGGAAAACCACACAATTTTTATGCAGCACCTTAACTAGGTAAAAGGTCCATACCCAAAAAACGTTATGTAGTACAATGGCTGGGAAAATGTAAGTAAAAGGTAAGGTGACTAGCCAGGCCTATATTGTGGTACATAATACAACATAACACCAGGTAAGATTGGCATCAGTCACATACTAAGTCCCAAGAACCAATCTCTTGCAGCCTGTAATTCAAGATGTTATGAATCACAGTATCAACCGTACCAGACAAGTCAAACAGGATAAGTGCAGTAAATTGCCCTCTGCTGGCTGCCATTCTAAGATCATCTTGTACCGCGACCATGGCTGACTAATTGCCATGAGCTAGTTGGAACCCTGACTGTGCCGGGTCTAATAGATCATGGCTTTATAGGAAATTGGAAAGAAGAGTATTAAAATGTTTCTCAATGATTTTAAAAGGATATGTAGGAGGGTGAGAGGCATAAAACTGCCCATGCCTGTAGGCTCCGCAGATGTTTATTTTAGCAGTGGGACCACCATGGCTCTTTTCTATTCAGAAGGAACTTTACAACTTGCTAGAGAGTGATTACAAAGACATTGCAATAGGACTACTACAGAGTAAAAAACTTCCTTGCAGACATTAAAGGTTAATGGATCAATACTGGAATGTAATGCTGAGATATTGTGCTACTGGCATATATATTGTTACAATGCATACTGTGAAATTGTTAAATAAAAAACAAGTTTAAAAAAGGTTATTGGATCAAGAGGTGATCCAGAGGAAATAGAAAAGGTAATAGTTCAAAATGACTCTGAGTTTAACTGACCCAGATTACCGAGGAAGGGTAAAGGACCACGAGCAGGTGAATGTACCAAATATCCTTTAAAAATGACCCAGAATAGCAGCCTGGTTTGTCCAAAAGGGTAGGCCCAAGACTGGCCAGGATGTTATTGACTTTTTGCTCAAAGTACAATAAGATATCATTACAAAATGGTTGTGTATGCACTAGTGAATGTGAAGTGCAGATGAGTGGGGACAGGGGATAGGTTTATCTAATCCCTCTCACTTTCTATCTAAGCGGTTGCGACATTGCACCATCCACATATGTTAGCTCTGGGAGTCTGATAGTTTGATACAACCCAACTAAGGAAGCTGTGACCTATACCCAGTCTTCTCAGGACTTCTGTCGTGTAGGCTCAGTTAACTCTGGTGAAGGTATTTTCGGTGCCCAACAACAGAATGGAATTATTTTTTTTCCTTTGGGTGTTCAACAGAATGTGGAGTATTTTTATATTATCTCCACACTTTTGTCCCGGAATAAATTTGACTATTCTGTTATGACTATTACTGGGAGGAGAGACTCCAGCCTTGCCACTAGAATCCCAGTAGGGACCTTAACATCAATGTTTCATAGAGAAGTGGTCTATATGTGGTGCAATGTTCCCTGTATGAGGACGAATACTACTGTTGCTTCAGTGACCAAACCTCTCTCGCCAATATCAATAAAGCGCTACACAATAAAGATTAGAAAGCTTGCTGTGTAACTGTCTGGTCCTAAAGATTTCCGGATATAAGCTTCGAGAAAGCTTGTCTGAGACACCCAAAGCAGGGACCAGTTCAGGTGCTCTGTTAGAAACAGGAGTATATGGGTGGCAGTGGTATGTACCATCAGGCCCGGACTGGCCGTAGCGGGCACCGGGCAATCCCCGGTGCGCCACACGGGTGGGGGCCGGTTTTGTGCCCCTGGGGGCCGATTTTGTTACAGGGCCGATTTTGCAGCTATGTTGCAAAATCGGCCCTGTAACAAAATGGGCTGAAAAATGGCCCTGGCAAAGAGCTCGGCGGCACCCCCCGGGAGGCAGGGGGGCGGCCAAGCACTTTGCCAGGACCTGTTTTGGTTCTCAGTCCAGCCCTGTGCACCATGTCGTACAATCGTGAAGGATTTTCCATCTGTGCCACCTAACCCGTTGAAGTCTGAAAAGGCGAGGTTGGGTCATGATCTAACCAATACCATCCACTTTGATTCATTCATGTCCATCTCCTTAGAGGAGTCTCATCAAGCGATTCTAGCAAGCAAATCTGGGTCTCCATTTGATCCTTGCCCGCCCATGGTTTTACGGGCGCTGGTGGAGGAGGTAAATCCAATCATTAACAGCATCATCAATTCATCTCTTGCCACGGCAGAAATCCCATGCGACTGGAAGCTCGCAGCGGTTACTCCACTCCAGAAAAAGGCTCTACCGGACCCAACCACGCTCTCCAACCTGCGTCCCATTTCCCTGCTCCCTGTGGTGTTTAACTTGACCCAAAAAGTTGTTAATATCCAGCTTACGAATTTTCTCGAGGAGAATAACGTCCTGCACGTAAATCAATCAGAGTTTAGGTCCAAACACTCGACTGAATCTGCTCTTTTATATACGGCAGAGACTTTTCGAATGGCCATGGACCAAAGGAAGAAGGCCGTCTTGATTTTACTCGACCTATCGGCGGCCTTCGACACGGTCTCACATACAATCTTGATTGACCGTCTTGGTAACGCAGGTATGGGAGGAGTGGTATTGACGTGGTTTAGGAATTTCCTCAACCGGAGACGTCAAGTCACGGTATTAGGCGAATTCAAATCTGGAGAAAAAGCCATCAGCTCAGGGGTCCCTCAGGGCTCTAGCTTGAGCCCTGTACTCTTTAAACTTTATATGGTACCCCTGATGGATCTAATCGCCTCCTACTAGATTAGCACAATATCATATTCTGACGACACGCAGCTGATTTTGGTTCTGGATAGGGAGCTGCCTGGAGCAGAGGAAAACCTTAAAAACTGCTTCTCGGCTACATTTGAGTGGATGAATTACAATCACCTCAAATGTAATTCCGGAAAGACGGAAATATTGCTGTTTGGCTCTCAAAATCTGTTTTCCCCTAAACAATGGTGGCCTGAGGATGCTGAAGCTCCTCCAAACACTATCTCATCTGCTCATAACCTGGGCATCAAGTTTGATGACCATTTGTCTTTTAAACAGCAAGTGGTAGGTGTGGCTAGCATGTGCTTTCACATTATCATATCACTCAGGAAGTTTTTCGACCTCCTTCCTCTTGCCACAAGGAAAACAGAGGCAGTGGCCTTAATAACATCCAGAATGGACTACTGCAATAGCCTGTATGCAGGTACCAACAAAGCAGTGCTTTACAGGCTGCAGTTAGTCCAGCATGCCACTGCCCGTCTAGTACTTCGTGGTCAAGAATGTCATCTGCCTCGGCCGCACTAAAAACTCTCCATTGGCTACCAATACACAAGCATGTATTGTTTAAGGTGATTGTTATCACTTTTAGAGCCTTTCAGTCACAAGGTCCTAGTTATTTGTCTTTAAACACTATCAGCCAGCACGCTGTCTGAGGTCGGCTAACCAAAATCGTCTGGTAATTCCCAGATTTAGAATGGCTACTAAAGGTGGAAAATCTCTTTTTGTCTTGGGTTCTGGGCCTGGAACAAACTGCCACTTCAGCTTCGACTTATGTCCAAGGAGAGCCATTTTAGGAAATCCTTGAAGACTTGGATCTTCTCCCATACTGATGCTGCATGTAGGGCTCTAGTGTAGAGTGTGTAATGTGCTTTGTGTTGCTCTCAGTCCACCACCCCTTTCGAGCTGGGTTGGCTTGAGCGCCAAGATGCTCCTTGGAGTGGTAGCAGCGCTATAAAAATGAGTTTTTACATTACATTACATGTCCAAGTAGGAACCATTCCTTCTACTCAGGGTAGACGAGTTACATGTCCAAGATAACCCCTGCTCCCCTCTTGGTAACTTGGCACAAACAATCAGGTTTATCTCAGAGGCAATGTGTAAAGTATTTGTATATAAAACACAGTGAAAACTCTACAAATGGACACCAACCCAGTTTAGAAAAATAACCAATCTTTATCTTAACAAAAAAAGAGCAAAATGACAAAACTATAACATACAGAACTCAAGATATCATTTTTTAAAGGTGTCAGCAATTGAGTCCATGGAACTCTATGGATGCGTCAATTTTCGCACAAATCACCTTTGAGGCATCAAAATCCAAGACGAAAAACAGCAACAAAGTAGGGAAGCATCACAAAACACAGTGATGCGTCAATTCTGGAGTCCCAGGGGAATGAAGGCGTCAGTTCTGCTGCATGCAGGAGAAGTGTTGGGTCAATTCCTTACTACGGGGAGAAGCAATGAGTGGAATTCCGAAAGTGGCTCCCTACTGCAGTGATGAGATGGAAACTCCTGGCACGCTGGGTCGATATGGTGCCAAACTGGAGTTGTGTTGATTCTTTCAGCCAGGGGCAGGTGATGTGTTGATTCTTTCAACCACGCAGCAGGGCCTGCGTTGAAGTAGGAGTGAGGGTCTCAGACAGCAGAGACATGATTCTAGGGAGTCTGGCAGCAGCAGTTCTTCCAGCCGAAAACAGGCGCTGCATCAATTTTCAGCCACACTGCAGCGATGCGTTAGTTTTACAACCACCCAGCAAGATTGCAGCGGGAAAGAGGGCGCTGAAGGGCAATGCGTGGATTTTCCGCCCTTGAAGCAGCAAACTACATCCAAGGGCTGTGAACTGGAGTTGGCATCACATGCCCAGTCAAAACTCCCAGCAGAGTGGTTCAGGGGAGCTGCAGAAGAAGGCTTTGATGGCCCTGAGACTTTCAACAGGAGGCAGGCACACACAAGCCCTTAGAGAACTTGGACAGTAGGGTCAAAGAAAGCAAAGTCCAGTTATTTCACTACTCACAGACAGAAACAGCACCTGCAGGCCAATCTAGCAAAGGTCTCTAATAAAAGAGAGAGGGACCCCAAAACCAAAGGGATAGGGTTCCACAATTGACGTTAGTCAGAAAGAAATTCCCTTTGGGCAAATTTACAATAGTACATAAGTACTCACAGACATACACATAACTATTAACCCCTTCCATGCTGATGACAGAACGGTTCCGTCATCAGCTACGGGTGAGCTGTGCTGATGACGGAACCGTTCCGTCATGAGCCCGTTAGAACCTTAGAACCCTCAGCACAGCGCGAAAATTCGCGCCGCGCTGAAGGGGTTAAACAACCCACATATCACACGGAAGCAATGTAGACAGGTGAAACTTACAGTATATGTGAAAACACTCTAAAAAATATTTCAAATTGTTAAAACAATTTATTAAAGATACATTACATCAAATAAAAACTAAAAATTGGGAAACACATGAGGACGGTACAATAATCAATAAAAACAACATTCAAGTAAAGAAGGAGTATACAGGGAGAAAGGATAAAACTCAAACAGAAGACAATAATTTTGAATTTCTCCTTAATTTGTATTCCCAGATTTGCTCCTTAGGCGTCGACGCGTTTCGGCGGTGCATTCAATTTAATCCGCCTTCATCAGGACAGTATATAAATAATGTTTCCCAAACAATTTCTCAGACGAGAGATAAGTCTAAAATGTATTATAAGGGGTATTCAGCCTCCTTATCATCAAGTCAAGATATTCGTCCAGCGAATACTTTTCTCTATATGTACAAACACTATTTAAAAGTTAGTGATATAAGGCGTAAATACGTCTTTCAAAGTCATGATGATCTCCAGCTAAATGACTGGTAGAAACAGTTAAAAAGCTAGTTCGTAAGCACGCAGTAGTGATATGTTCTGTTCCGACTTCGGCCTCTTTTAATCAAGCTTTTTCATAAATTAGCCACATCATGGGTTCAGGGAGTTGTAGTCCAAAGATACCCACTGTACGAGGAAATTCCTCTTTGTAAGCCCTTAAGCGTCTTGATCGCGGACGTCCTGCGTGCTTCTCTTCGTCTTCCCGGCTAGCTTGATTAAAAGCGAACGCCGGAGCAGCACAGGAAGCATCGGACGTCTTCGCCGCTGGACGGAAGGAACCCGGAACCGGATTGCTGAGGGAGACCGAAGCAGGAGACGAGGAGAGACCGCCAGCTGTACAGCCAGGAGGCCAACGGAACCACGCTCCGCCCAGCCACACTTCACCTGGAGAAGTGTGGCACCGCAAGGTACGGGCTCGTATACGGGGGCTCTTTCAGTCAGAGGGAGGGAACGGGTAAAGGGCGGTTGGGTGGATAAGGGACGGGAGTGCATAAAGTGCCGCCCCAGTAAGGAAACACAACAACCGGTGATGGTCCCTGGTGATCCCCCTCACATCCTTTCCCTACTCCTCACGTGTGTCAGATAAACAGCGCAGTCCAGTAATGTGGCGTTTTCTTTCTTTCTTTCCATTTCCGCACAACGCCCCCTGAGAGTGAGAAGACCTTCCAACGGATGTCCAAATCGGGAGTCCTGGCGGAACAGACAAGCCTACTATACATCGGCCTACAATCCTTTTCTACCGTTGTTACTTTAATAAATCCCCAGTACCACTATACCCTACTTTGTGACTTTGCCTCTTTGCTCGCTACCCTAGCAACCGCAACCCTTACAGAACCCTAGCTCTATCGGCACCTAGCAAACCTATACGTTTTTGAAAAATAGACACCAAGAGGAATTTAGGATGGGGTGACTTGACTGGCTCTCATCAGGTTCTCTTACCCAGAATCCCCTGCAAACCTAAAAAAAATGTCAAAAAAACAAATTTTCCTCATTTCTGAGGAGGAAAGTTCTGGAATCTGCATGGATCTACAAATTTCCACCCACAGAGTGTTCCCCAATGTCTTCTGAAAAAAATGGTACCTCACTTGTGTGGGTAGGCCTAGTGCCCGCGACAGGAAATGGCACAAAAACCAACGTGGACACACCACAATTTCACAGTGAAAAATTACCCTTTATTGGCAAAGTGCCTAGCGGTAGTTTTTGTACTCTGGCTCTGCCGGCACCTAGAGAAACCTAGCAGACCTATACATTTTTGAAAACTAGGCACCCAGCGAAATTCAATATGGGGTGACTTGACTGCCTCTCATCAGGTTCTGTTACCCAAAATCCCTTGCAAACATAAAAAATCGTCAAAAAAACAAACATTTTCCTCACATTTCTGTGGTGGAAAGTTCTGAAATCTGCATGGATACACAAATTTCTACCCACCCCGCGCTCCCCAAAGTCTTCCGAGAAAAATGGTACCTCACTTTCATGGGTAGGCATAGTGCCTGAGACAGGAAACGGCGCAAAACGCAACGTGGACACACCACAATTGCACAGTGAAAAATGACCCTTTTTTAGCAAAGTGCCTAGCTGTAGTTTTTTAACGCTAGCTCTGCCGGCACCTTGGGAAACATAGCAAACCTATACATTTTTTAAAACTTGACACCCAGGAGAATCCAGGATGGGGTGACTTGACTTCCTTGCACTAGGTTCTGTTACCCAAAATCCCTTGCAAACCGAAAAAAAAATGTCCTTACATTTCTGTGGTGGAACGTTCTGGAATCTGCGTGGATCCACAAATTTCCACCCACCCCGCGTTCCCCAAAGTCTTCTGAGAAAAATGGTACCTCACTTTCATGGGTAGGCCTAGTGTCTGCAACTAGAAACGTCGCAAAACGCAACGTGGACACACCACAATTTCACAGTGAAAAATGACCCTTTTTTGGCAAAGTGCCTAGCTGTAGGTTTTGAACCCTAGCTCTGCCGGCGCCTAGGGAAACCTAGCAAACACTGTACTTTTTTTAATACTAGACACAGGGGGGATCCAATGGAGGTATGGCTTGCGTGGACTCCCGATAAAAATTGTGCCTGACTCATGTGGGAGGCCCAGGTACCCGCGACAGGCATGGGCCCAAAACATATTGAGGCAACACCTCCCTGGAATCCCCCGGATGTCTAGTTTTCAGAAATGTGTGGGTTTGGTAAGTTGCCCTAGCTGGCCGCCGAGCACAGGGCCAAATCCCCAGGTGACCCCCCTTGCAAAACCAGGTTATTTTGTGATAGGCAATTTTGATGTCGCCTCACTATGTTTTGGGCCCTTGCCTGTCATAGGTACTTGGGCCTCCCACACGAGTGAAGTATCATTTGTTTTGGGATACATGGAGAAAGAAGGGGGGTAGGAAATGTGTTATTTCTTTCTGCAGCGTGAAAATGTTGGCACAATAATGCAAGGAAAATGTGTCCGTGATTTTGAGGTTTGCAGGACATTGTAGGTAAGATAAAGTGTTGCTATCCACAAGAGAGACATCACCATGAACTCCCATGGGTGTTTAGTTTACGACAATATCTACAGTTGGTAGGTTATTCTTAGATGGAATGTACACCTTGGCAGAGAGACTAAAAAGACAAAGTTTACTGCACAGATATCTATTCCTCAAGCACACACAGATACTGGTTGGATTTGCCACAAGGGCGAGTGATGGTTCAGTATATAAAAACAGTTTAACAAGAGATTTCATAAAAATGAAATGCACTGTCAATAATTAAAAGGACAAAAAACTGAACCAGTGACTCGCAGCTCGTGAGCTGTATAGCCACGGCAAGGCACCAACCGCTTTACAGGCCATTCACACACCTTTCATACATTCTACACACAAGACATTCACACCATCAGGCACGAAACCAACACATTGCAAAATTCACCAAAAAGGACAAGGTACACCCTGCTTGAGAAAGATAGAAAAGACAAATATTTCTGCACAACCACCTATTCTTCAAGCACACAGACATACTGGTTGGATTTGGCACAAGGGTGAGTGATGGTTCAGTATATACAGTGGTCTTAACCAGAGATTTCACAAAAATTAAATGCATTGTTTATAATTGAAAGGACGAGAAACTCAACCATTGACTAACTGCTTCTGACTTGTAAAGCCACAACAAGGCACCAACCGCTTCACAGGCCATTCTTACACTTTTCATACGTGTGACACATACAAAACCATTAACACCGCCAGCAACCGGCCCAGCACATTACAACACTCACACCAGCAGACAGCGCCATTCAAGGGCCCATCACTTTCACACGCCCACATTCCTGACACATCAACCACATCAGCTCACGGATTGCATGGAGTGGTGTTTAGCTAGCAGTGTGTCTAGTGACCAGCAGCAAGTCACTACTCATGCACCACCAGCCAAGCGCCCATCCACGCACACCGCCAGCCAAGTACCAGTCTACGTACACCGCCAGCCAAGTGCCAGTCCATGAACACCACCAGCCAAGCGCAGACATACCACTAGCCAAGCACAAGCCCACGCACACCGCCAGCCAAGCGCCAGTCCACACACAATGCCAGCCAAGCACCAGCCCACGCACACTGCCAGCCAAGCGCCAGTCCACACACACATTCAGCTAACCGCCAGTCCACGCACACAGTCAGCCAAGTGTCAGTCCACACACAGTCAGCCAAGCGCCAGTCCACGCACACGTCAATATTTTTTTAACAAGAATAAAAACACAAATTGCAACTAGATACAAAACTAAAACTACAAAAACAACAGCAGTAACTAAAGACATCAGTCTAATGCCAACAGTCAAACTGTAAATACAACGATATCAAACCATACAAACCAGTCAGTACACTATTACTCCCAAAAACTCTTTCGAGTGTTAAACAATCTGAAACATGTGAGCACACACAGACCAGGATTAGTGTCACGATTCTGCATAAAGTTGCACATGTGTTTGGCTAAATCTCTCACATTAGCTATCTGTACTGAAAAAACCCACCCCTTTCCCGTGCACCAGCACTCTTTGGTAGTGTATATGTGTGGAATAGGGTGTGTTGGGTGTATAGTGTGACCTTGATTGACAATTGCATTGTATATGAAGCCTTTCTGATAGCCGAGTAATTTCTGTGCTAGGCTATGGAAATAATTTCATTAACATTCGTTTTGCCGTTTCATTTTGCCTTTTTGTTTTGCCTTCCGTTTTATAGATAACTGAGAAGACTCTCAGGATGTTCAGTGCAGACTAAGTGTTGCAGCTTATTTTCAGGTTTGGCCTTCTTGCATGCGCCGGTAAAGAGTCTTACCGAGCGCAAGCATACACTTTTAAACGCACGCAAACGTAAGGTGCGGCTGGGTGCGGTCCTGTATTTAAACCGCACCCAGCCTTCTGGAAGGCGCTTTGCCTTTCGCCAGCTTGAAGGAAGGACGTGCAAGCTCTCGGAATGAAGGAATCGGCGGCAAGGCCTTCAGCCCTCTAAGAGATTATCCTGGAATTTCCTTTACCTTCGCAAGGACCTGCAAAGACAAAGATAAGTGATTAGCATGTTTGGCGCCCTTCGCAAGAAAGGAGAAAACTGAACAATTTTTGGAACATTTCTTATTTCAAGAAGAGATTGTAGAACTTCAGGACAATTGCATTTTGGAGCTCGATTTTGTGCATTTAGAGTTTAGAGTTTACGAACTGAGTCAAAGATAAGAGGAGTTTGGAAAGGCGTTATTTCCAAAAGTAATGTTTAAATCCCATGTGCTAGTGTTTATTTCTTCTTGTCTAAAAGGTTTTGTGTTTTAGCTCAGGAAAGCAAACCCAAAGATTGGTGAAAAAACAGAACACCTTTAAAGTAAGTCAAGAAGAGGAAGAAGGTTCTGGTTCATTGTAATGTTGAAGGGGTTCAAAAGAAGAGATGCGAAGTTTAATTCTGTTTATTGTCAATTACAGAAAAACCTTTAAAGACTTGAAATCATGGCACGCAAACACACGACAAGACGGGACAATTGACCTCCTTCATCAGCACAACTCAACAGGACAAGAAAGACATACTGGACGAAAGACCGACGACTGCTGTTCGCAGGTAGGCGGGGTCAGAACTTATTGCAAGGGAGTTCAGGAATAGTGAGAGAAGTGTCTAAAAGATTCAAAAGTCAAGGAGAAGTAATTTAGTTATTTGTGTTATTTCGCAGGTCGACAGCAGAACAACTACGTCCAGTACCGGCCCTCCTCCCCTTGGCCTAGCTCATATCTTGTAGTGTTTTATACTTCCTCCAGGAAGGGGTTAGTCTTTAGGGAGGTTGGTCCCTTGCGTCCCTGCGAATTCTCTACGCGTCTCATTTCAAGACAAGGTAAGAGACGACGTTCTTAAGGAACTTGACAATTAGAAGGACAATCTGCACATTGCAGACGAGTCTCCTTCCACATACCTCTTCACAAACAGACTCTACATCTCTTACAGTAATTGGGTTTTTTGAGCATGGGAGTAATTAAATTGGGAAAGTGGCGCTCTTTCAATCTAGCCACATCCTCCACCACTCCAACTCTAGGAACACTTGCCTGTTCCACAATACCAATAGGGCAAAGTTTTGAAAATGCGAGTCCAATTGCATTGCAAATGTTTTTTTTTTAATCTATTTCCTGCCCTGTGCGTTTTCTTCCAGTTTTTTTCCTGTTTACAGTACTTTTTGTAAATGCGTAAAGTACTGAAATAAAAATTAAAAAAATTAGAACAACGCAGTGGTGGGATCCAGAGAGCAATATGAGAGTGAATAGAGCTGTGTTACGCCCCGCTTACCTCCTCCCATATGGAGGAGGCGACGTTGTCTCTGCCGCTAAATACAGCATGCAATGCAGCGCATGCGCTGCGCAGGCTCAACCTAAAAACTGGAACAAACTGAGACAGAATTATTTGTCTAGGAGCACACGGCGCACTAAAAGTCCCATGGTGTACTGGAGTGCCAGGAAGCGGACGTATGTCGACCCCGGAAAGCAGGTTCACCTATGCCACTGAAGGTCACACTAAGTAGCGGGTCTCGGACGTGCACACCCATTTGTCGGGTGTCTCAGAATTCAGCTGGTGCAGTTATGAACATGCAATACACAGGCTGAGGATGGATACAGCTGCCACCGTCCCCTTTCCTGCGCGATCACCCTATGACCCAACACACCGATTGGTGCCAATCATGAGCGAAACCAGTTTATTAACATGGACGCAATGGTGGCATAAACATGTGATCCCAAGTGAGGAAATTATGTCTCGTTTGCAACCCTGGAGCTAAGAAGGACACACTGTGTCAGAAATTCAAAGCGTGCAACTGACTCTGCTCTACCCTCCCAGCCTCCATGATGCTGACCCCAGAGAGCACTGTGCATCAGTTCTGCCATGGGTAATCAGATTCGAATACACACACTGAATGCTTCGGATAATACGGAGGCAGATTTTCCTGAAATAGGTGTTTACAAAAAGTGCCTCTGAATAAGAAATATCCAAGCCACAAAGAGAACCACACAAACCACCACATGCGCACAGGCGACACACAACTCTGCAAACAAACAAAGCAATGAAATTCTTGTAGGAGAGAAGACACACCACTTCAGACATACACTGTGACACACTACATTCCTAAAAATCAAGTCAGAGTCACAAACACACACCACATGCTGGGACACCCCGCCCCATCCAGGCACACCGCCCCACCCCCTCCCGTGTCATACAACTCCCAGAGGAGCAGCACTAACAGCTAATTTCTCATTATTTATTGCTACGTCGATTTTATCATTTGTCTCATGTCACTCTTGCAAGTGAATAGAGGCCACGCCCCTTTCATTAGACAAGCCATGTCTAAAGAAAGGGGTGCAGCTGCCAATAAAGAGAAAGCACGGTATGGGGCGTTCTTACCAAAAAAGCATTTGTTTTAAAAAACAGAGGCTTTTTGATAAAAGCGCCCCAGACAAAGCTTTCATTTTGATGGCGGCTGCACCACTTTCTTTGGATGCGGCATGCTAAAGCAAGCGGTATAACCTCCATTAAATGCAAGCGTGGGCATGGGGCGCTTGGAAACAAGCCCCTCAAAAAAGTTTGCAAAGCAATAGTTCTCGCATTTGCAAGAGTTAAAGCTATTATCATTTACAACGCCAATAGCTCAAAGTCTCCTAAATGCGAGACCTATTGCATTGCAAAGAAGCGTCCGCCATTTTCCAGGCTGCTTGGAAAGCATGCTGGCCTGCAGTAGGACAAAACTCACTAAAGAAAATAGTCCTTACAGACAAAATAACACAGCTCGCGTATCAACAGAAGTAAAAGCACCAGTCCTCATGGGAGGTTACAAATAAAGACAAGACAGTACTAAAGATGGAGAAATGAGGCAATTACCGAATCAGAAGCCAGCAAATTTGACAGAAATATTTTTTTTCAGCAATCTGCATTGTTGAGGGATACCAGCAGTGGCATAACATAGCCCACAGTGCTGGGAGGGCACTGAGCCCCAGGGGCCCTCCGGCACTGTGAACGGGCAGCGGGCCACTGAGCTCAAAGCTCCTGACTGGGCTGAGCTTGGGGGGCACCCTCCATGTACTTTGCAGGAGTCCCCTAAAATTTTGTTAAAACAGTGGATTTCAGATACATTATTAAGGACCACACACTGATTATAACAGGAAACATGGATCTATGTCAAAGTAGGAACTGGCAAATATATTTTAGAATGAACAAAAACAAACGTACCCTAAAGCAGGGAAGTGTTAGCCTCTTTATTATTAATGTGTATGTGGCAGACCTTGGAATAGCTCTTGGAAATGACAGGTCTTGCTCTCCAAGCCTAGATAGGTAGTCCGTCCATCAGGTCTAATATGCTGACAATACAGTATTGCTAACAAAGCAAACAAAAGTAGATGATGGACGGAGCACTGAAACGTTTCAAACACTCGCCCCAAGTCACAGATCTGTGTTGAATCCATCATTGATCTTTAGCTCACTTCGCCACTCCAGTTCGGACCCAGCCATATGCAAATCAGTCTTGACCCTGTTCCTAATGGGAATAGTCCAGCCGGAACTGCCAAGCCAAGTCTTCCCTGGACCGGAAACAAGCATCCTGGGACTGGTGTTAAGAGTAACACCCCTGTTCAGCCAAGCTAGCTTGAGTCCAGTGGCAAAGTGAGCAAGGGACCGATGTCTGGGCAAACCCTGCCAACTTAGGGCGAACAAGCAAACACACATATGATGGAGAGATAGCTGAACCTATTCAGACACTCACCCCCAGTCACAGATCTGGGTTGAATCTCTTGCTCGCTGTGCCACTGGAATAAGCTAGCCTAGCCGATGAGGGGTAATAACCCGAAACCGGTCCCAGGCTGCTGGTTTCTGGTCCAGGGAGGGCCTGGTCTGGCAGTTCGGGTTGGACTGTTCCCTTGAGGAACAGGGTAAAGACTGGATAGCACATGGCTGGGCCCAAACTGGGATGGCACAGTGAGCAAATGAACAATGGATTAAACCCAGCTCTGTGACTGTGAGTGAGTGGTTGAAAAGTTTCAGTACTCCGTCCATCATCTTGTTGTGTTTGCTGTGTTCACCCCCAGTGGCCAAGGGTATGCCCAGACGTTGGTCCCTTGCTCGCTGTGCCACTGATTCAAGCTAGCCTGGCTAATGGGAGGTAATACTTCTAAACTGGTCCCAGGATGCTTCTTTCAGTCCATTGAGGACCTGGCCTGACAGTTCAGGCTGGACTGTTCCTACATGATCCGTTAATTA